>NW_019385105.1:13425-19541 GCF_000671375.1 Centruroides sculpturatus | reverse complement strand
ATATATATATATAAATATACTGAACTTAGTCCAGAAATTATTCAAACATATCATACTTAATGAATTTCATTTCTTTAATTTTTATGACAGTTCTGAAATTAAAAACTTCTTATTAAAAAAAATAGTAATAATAATTTTTTTTGACATTTTCAAGAGATAAACACACATTTTTTTGAAATATTAATCATAATTTCTACTTTGGCACTTCATTCCCTGTATAGTTGCTTATACTGAAAAGAATTGTCATCTGTCAAAGAAATTCTTTCATTTCCTCATCGAAAAGACTTCAAATAATTAATTATTCTTTGGATTTTTTTCTTAATTTAGTTAATAATTTTTAAAAAATGCACAATATTCTTTAATATAAATTAAAAATTTAAAATTAAAACTATCATTTTAAAGTAATAAAAACAATTAAAAGTGTGCGCCCAATTAATTGTTATTAAATATATTTATAGCCAGGAAATTATTGTTAGAGTGGAAGGAAAAATGTAACAACAATTTCCTGTTTCTTCTGAAGGAACTTAATCAGACGGATAAATTATTAAAAGTTATTTTCAGTTTATTTATAACAAGTCTATTTAAACAATACATAAGTGTGAAGATTGTTCTGTTAATCTTCTAATCACAGATAAACAAAATAATAATAATTGATATATTCTAAATTCATTATTTTAATTAAATTATGATTAAAATTAATTCCGCTTCCAATTAAAATTATTAATTATTAATTAGGTTATAATAATAATAATAATAATTAAATTTTTTAACAATTAAAGTTTATTTCGTATTTTTAATTATTAAAATATTAAAGCGTAAATAAATTTCAAGTTTTCTTACATTTAAAAGCAATTTACGAGAGAATTTCAGTTTAAAATATCACTAAAATGGCATTAACGAAAGGAAAAATGAACTTACCTAAGTAAAAAATATCATTACTGACGTCACAATTGTCATAATTTTTTTAGATATATGTATATATATTTTTTTCGGTAAACAAGAGATAAAGTGACTTAATTTTCTACTTTAATTCGGTTCTAATTAACCGAAGTGTAACGAAATTAAATAGCGTTTCTAGTCCAAATGTTTGCTTCGCTTTGTATCACTCGCATAACGTAAGCCACCCCTCCGCTCGACTGAAAGACATTTGGATTCTGACGTTCGTTATCTAGAGCCACTCGGCTTATGACGTCACCGGGATGAAGTTCTAGCGCCCTCCCGCGACAGAAAATAAATCTTCCAGTTACTAAAAATATAACAAAACAATTCTTCTTCAGGCGAAATTGGTCGCTGCCTGTGTATATTCATTGTAACGAAATTAGTTTTTTTTTTAAAATATATTTTAGGAAAAAAATGCATGCATTACAAGTATATATATAGGCCTATATGCATGCTAAAATAATCGGAATTTTTTCTATATGTATGGATGTTAATGTGTATGGGGGGCACAATTTTGTTCACCCTCTTTAAAGCTTAATAACTCCTGTGTTTTTTGTCAAAAATTTCTGAAATTTTTCAGGGAGATTTGTGTATTAGGGGGTTTGATGCTGTTAAATTTTGGTTGTTAGAGGTCGGGGGATGAGAAGATAAAGGGGGGTGTCGTATGTCGTATCTCGAAGTTAATGACGAATTTACTCGTTATCAGCATTTACAATTTTTATAATAAAACCCATCTTTACCGTCAAAATTAATCTTTTTGCCATTTTATAATAGTTAAAAATATAAAAAGTTTTTTAAAATAAAATATTATAACAGATGGAGCCAAACGCAGTTTTAAACGTTGCCGGGAAAGTAAAGCAATTCGTTGCTGTATTTTTTTTTAAATGAAATTTATAAATAAATTCATAAAATCAAAATAAAATCGTTTTAAATGAGTTTAATATGGCAATAAAGTTTTTCTTTCTAAATTTAATGGTACTTAAAATTTTTCATTTAACATATATTATCTAGAAATTAATGTTGTGTAAAATGAGAACAATGTTTAAGTGCACGAAAAGAAAAAAAATGAAGAATATTTTCGATTAAAATTTTAGCTATCGTTAATCGAACTACTGTTATCACCTTTTCAAGCGACCTTTTGCTCAGATCTTGAAGAAAAGTCGATAGAAAAATGTCTTGAAGGGAATGAAAAAGCTTTTAAACCTACGAAAACTGATCCTAAAATTAATNTTCAATAATTAAATTACTAATTAAGTATAATGTTTTATTTGTTACATTTAAATTAATTAATCTTATTAGAAAATTTTGTAAAAATACATAGTGTATATTTTGAGATTAATTATTAAAATTTAACGACATGCTGTATTGTGTTTGTATACAGGGTGGCCCAAAAATCAGTTTACTAAGATTTTTTAAAATAATTAAAATCGATTCGAAATAGTTACCTTACTGCATTCAAAATTGATTTTAACCGTTTTAGAAATATATCTTAGTTAAATGATTTTTGAGCCACATATATTATGCAAAAGTCTACGTTACAGCCTAACTCAAATGTATTCTTTCGATGGCCTGATAGAAGCATTAACTTGCTTCTGTAAGAGACCGGGTTCGAATCCGCATAAGATTTCTAAAAATTTTCGCGAAGCCTCATAAAAATTTCACTAATTTTTACGGATTGATCTAAATATGTTGGGTTACATCCCTATATCTATCACCATTACAGGGTCTACCAGTGTACACAAGACTAAAGCAATCGAACACCGGTTTGGTCGTGGGTACGTGCCCGACCAACGTGGAGTTTTCCGGTTATTCTTTACGTGTATAACATTTAAATAGGGGTCAGTTTCCCATAGAAAATCCTGACATCCTTAGCAAATCGCAAACGTGGTTACGTGTTACCATCAATCCTATCCAATCTAAAATGGACATGAAAAATATCTAGACTCAGCCCGTATGAGGAACAAGGAATTTTATAAAATTGTAATTTAAAAATAAAACGAATTATCTTTAGATAAAATAATATATAACATGTCAAATTATTAAATAATATAATAATTATAAGAAACATTCTGAAAATAAACAACTTCCTCTTTAATCTTCCATTCATTTGTGTACACAAAAGGAAGTGATGTTTTCATTTTATTGATCCATAAAATTCATTTACTTTTCCAGAAATATAACTTTACTACAATAAAATGACTCTAAAAGAAAATTATATCTTCATATTTTTTTTTACTTAAAACATTTTAAATAAGACATAAATAAAATTTCAAAGTTTAGTAATATTTAATTTAAATATTAAAGAATTTAATTAGAATATTATATTATATATTTTTCTCTTCTTTAAATTTCAAGAATGATTACTCAATAAATTATTCATAAGATTTTTAAGATAAGGAAATAAGATAATATTCTTTTCGATGGGTAATCGCTTTTAAGATGGAGTTTGCCATAGATAATTTGATTATTAATAATATTCAAGATTCTGTAACTTATTTAAAAATTTTTTTATTAAATCCTTAAAATGTAGATAATTATTATTTATAAACATAGTCACAATGCCAAGCGGAAATTTTAATTAATCATATTTTTAATTTATTTAATTTAAAATATATGCTCCCCACCTCAAATTAGTTGTGGCTCGCCCCTGTAAATCATACTTTTCCGTAAATGACAGAGTCGTGCTGGTCAACATCTTTCAGGGGAAAATTTTTTAAATGAAATAACGTCACTTCCGGTTTAAACCGGAAGTTCGTTTATAGTTAATTAAGGCCTTCTGCTTCTATATTGTCCAGATCTTATCTCGAAGTTTGTCCATCTAAAACCATTCTCGAGTTATCTTCTCTACAAAATTGTATGGTTTATGGTAATTATTTTAATATTATATTTTATCATATGTGTTCGTTATTAAGTTTCATTTGAATTATTTAGATAAAATTTATTTAGAAATTTAAATTTATCTATAATAATCAAAGATGTTAAGGCGTGTCCTTATGAATCCACATCTTAGGAACTCGTATTTTTGTATATACCATTAATTAGTAAAAAGGAAATGTCTGTTATATGTTATATGTTATGGCAGTAGTTTTCAACTTGGGTGAGACAACATATCTAAGTGCTGCAAAGATGAAGTGCTGTGTAACATCATAACACATGTAAATATTAAGCTCGATAACTCTACATTGATAAAGAAGAAG
Organism: Centruroides sculpturatus; assembly: GCF_000671375.1. Classification (NCBI taxonomy): domain Eukaryota; kingdom Metazoa; phylum Arthropoda; class Arachnida; order Scorpiones; family Buthidae; genus Centruroides; species Centruroides sculpturatus. Next base: position 15,405 of record NW_019385105.1, on the reverse strand, counting down.
TTACCAAGTGGGATGCCACTATTAGAAGCAGTGGCGTGTTGTTCAGTGGAAAAAATAGGCAATTACCTGGGTCTCCAGAGCAGGGTGTTCCAAACTACAGGTGTTTCCAGTTTGGACCGAAAGTTACGTTATTTCAATTCAAACATCTTCTTAAAGAAGTTATATAGATGACTGGCATGACTCTATTGTTAACATAAAAAGTGTGATGTACAGGGGCAATACACTACTAAAATTGAGGGCATTGTGATGAAAAATTACAGCTCACATGTGTATGAACCGTGCTAACATCCAAAGGAACATTTTGGGAGGGTAAACAACACAATGCACAATCATGATCCATTGTGTTGGCGAATATCACCGTTGGGTACAGATGTTTGATTAGTTGGACAAAGGAGACATACGGATGTGACATCATTCGGAAGAGACATCACTTCCGGAGATTAAAGATATTTCATTTTCTACAATGTTAATCCTAAATTTATTACATAAGACATCAAAACTTAGAAATTTTTATTGTGTTCGGTAGACAAATTTCAAATTCAATAATTAAATTACTAATTAAGTATAATGTTTTATTTGTTACATTTAAATTAATTAATCTTATTAGAAAATTTTGTAAAAATACATAGTGTATATTTTGAGATTAATTATTAAAATTTAACGACATGCTGTATTGTGTTTGTATACAGGGTGGCCCAAAAATCAGTTTACTAAGATTTTTTAAAATAATTAAAATCGATTCGAAATAGTTACCTTACTGCATTCAAAATTGATTTTAACCGTTTTAGAAATATATCTTAGTTAAATGATTTTTGAGCCACATATATTATGCAAAAGTCTACGTTACAGCCTAACTCAAATGTATTCTTTCGATGGCCTGATAGAAGCATTAACTTGCTTCTGTAAGAGACCGGGTTCGAATCCGCATAAGATTTCTAAAAATTTTCGCGAAGCCTCATAAAAATTTCACTAATTTTTACGGATTGATCTAAATATGTTGGGTTACATCCCTATATCTATCACCATTACAGGGTCTACCAGTGTACACAAGACTAAAGCAATCGAACACCGGTTTGGTCGTGGGTACGTGCCCGACCAACGTGGAGTTTTCCGGTTATTCTTTACGTGTATAACATTTAAATAGGGGTCAGTTTCCCATAGAAAATCCTGACATCCTTAGCAAATCGCAAACGTGGTTACGTGTTACCATCAATCCTATCCAATCTAAAATGGACATGAAAAATATCTAGACTCAGCCCGTATTAATAACTCCTGTGTTTTTTGTCAAAAATTTCTGAAATTTTGCAGGAATGTTTATATATTAGGATTGATGCTATAAAATTTTAGTGCTTAAAAATCAAGGAAAAACAATAACAAAGACACCAATAATAGTATTAAGATATAAAAGCTGGCAAAGTTGTTGTTGGAATTTCCCGTAATTTATTTGTTTTCATCCCTAATAATTGCTACTATCATCCTTAAGTCTTCAGATTGTTTCGGGAGATAAGAGAGTTTAAGCTATACCTCTCGAATTGATAGTCCGATTTTCCTGAAAATTTCTACAAACATATCCCCCTAATACGCAAATCTTTCTGCAAATTTTCAGAAATTTTCGACAAACCGCATAGGAGTTATTAAGCTTCAAATTGGATGAACAAAATAGTGCCCCCACATACATACATAGAGAAGAAACTCCCAAAATATTTTACATTTTAAATTCACCCGAAAACTTATTATATATATTATTAAGAAAAAACTTATTCGATATTTAATAAGGTTAATTGAGAAAATTATATTTAAACTCCTCGAGATACAACAGCATTTTTGTTTTTTCTCCGCATCCTTGATACGTTTCGTTACTATGACAACTATCTGATGCTGAGTTATCCCGATTATCAGTACGTCATTTTAATTTTATATTCAAGTAATTTTCGCTAATAAAATATATTTTATAAAATATTTTTTTTTTCCATTAATTAG
>NW_019385105.1:0-11969 GCF_000671375.1 Centruroides sculpturatus | reverse complement strand
ATGCAAAAAAAGTGTATAAAATTAATAAAATTCTAGTCATAAAGCTGTTATTTTCCTATTTTTAAATGATTTAAACGTCTGAGAATGTACCTATAAATATAAAATAATTATTATTTTATCTATCATTTGTATAACTTAAGGATAGTCTATTGTTAATCCGTTTAGCCTGTATTTAATTAATTATATGCAGTATAGGCTAGATAACTATTGCCTATATTACATTTAATTAAATGAATTTTAGGTAATGTAAGTTTAATTTTTATTTATTTATTTATTTAATGGATGTAAAGAAATTTTAAGATCCTTATTGTAACTATCTTCTTCAAGAGATGTATTTTTTTAACCATGGCTTCAATGTATATTTGTATTCCCTCAAAATACATTTTTTACATAAATGACACAAACAAAACTTATAATTACAATATATACAATGTAAAAACTTGATAAAATTTTATATTATTGTATATATTTGTATACGAGAAAATTACTTTACGCTTATATTATTTATGGATCTCCAAGAGTTTTAATTAAGTTTTTAGAAAAAATATTTAAAATGAAAACTAAGAATTTACATCAAATATTCATATGAAATGGAATTTTAAAAAAATATTGATATTTGAATAAAAGTTTAATGAACATTTTTATGGTCCATCGAGTCGAGAAAGACTCTGGGACTTCATGGACAAAAGATCTCCACTTACACCTGCCTCCACCAGCATTCTACGCAGCTCAGAGAGTTTTCTTGTGATGTCCTTAATGTCATTGGTGTATTGTCTTTGTGGCCTTTCTCGTCTCTTGGATCCTGCTACCTTATCCAGTATAATTGCCTTTTCTAAGCCATTGTTATCTCGCATCATGCCCAAGGTTTCAGATTGGCTATTAAAACTTCAACATAGCAATTAAGGCATTTTAAGCCATTAGTGCATTATGCCTTAAGGCTTCAAGTGAGCAATTAAGGCATCAAGGCAATAATGCTTCAAGAGAGCAATCTGGTTTAATTTGATCCAAAAGGGGATGGGTTTATAAAATTAAAAAGTATTTTAAAAGTTTTACAAAGTAATAAGACAAAATTTTGGTATCTCTAACTAAATTTTGACTAATCACAATTACGCTATAAGAGCAAACGTAGATGATAAGATCACACATCTTATATAGGCTACTGTATATTGTCTATTTTTCAGTCTACTTTATACACCTTTTTTGTGTTTTTTTACATGGGTTCTCTTTGTATTTCACGAGGAAAAGGCTATTTTTACTGTTTTTACATATTTCACACTCTTTAAGAGGCAAAACAGAGGCATTTTTCTTTTGAAGTATGAAGTAAATTAATAGTTAAAATGCAAAAATACGTACATTCTATATTAAAGGTGAGGAATCTGCGGATTTTCAGATCAAATGCTCCTTTTATGCCTTCTAGTGTGGTCTGATAAAAACGTAAAACGAGAGTTTAATTGTGCTGCCAAGAATTTTGAGTTATGAAAACGTTCTTTCTTCAACAAAAACATCTAAGTACAGTTTATGTATAGTTTTAGTATATGCGTACTGAATTTATGTATTTATGCGAAGCGCTGTACAACATGCAGCAGACTTATGAGATCCCTGAAAAGTGTGATGTGAATTTCCAATTTCAAAAGATTCCTCATCTCTGATCCTATCCTCATTTACATTAATATTCAATTTAAAAATTATAAATTTGTAATAACAATTTGCTTTAAAATTTCTGATGAAAGTTAAGCTCATCATTGGCCAAAATCATTGAACACTGGTAGCTGATTCTAACAGATAAATAGGGTCCAGTTTTCCCGGAAAGCAGTGTTGAATTTGCCATATTTCATCATTTCTATACTATTTTATTTTATTCTGAAATTTAATGAAACTTTTGAAATTATTGTGAATAATACACGTAAACCAATTATTATTGAAAATCTTGTTTACATTTTCTACTTCCTAATATATCATTAATGTTAAAATTGTACAATTACTTGCAGTATCCATGAATAATCACCAAAATAAAGATGTGTTTAAGATAATTTTGGAAAATATAAAATGAGATATTTGTAATAACATATTTTAATTTATTACAGAATTTGTTTTTTTTTAATATATTAATAATTTAAAATCGACACAATTACTGTGACATTGTCACAATGTAATCTTATTTTATAATTTAAACTGTCATATGTGCTTTCGATTTTACTAGTGTATTGCCCCTGTACATCATACTTCTCCTGATAACATTCTAGTCATCTCTCTAACTCCGTTCTGGTGAAAATTTTGAATTGAAATCATATGACTTCCGGTCCAGACTGGAAATTCGTATACAGTGGAAATGCATAGGTGAAGATAATATAAAACTATAGAAGAATTTTTAATAACCATTCGAATCAATAATGGAATGTAATTGAAATTAATTAATATACAGTGTGTCCCATAAAACTAGAACCATAAGAGTTATGTTTAATCTGTTACAAGTAGAAGATGGCACTGAGGAAGGGGGAACAAACTCATATTATTTTGCTGGAGGCTGCAAGAGAGAAGTTGGAGAAGAGTTTAACAGGCTGCATCCAGTCAGCTGTATGTAATTGGCGAGAAGTCTGGATCCTTCTTGTTAAGCTTTTTGGCAACTTTACGTTGATTTCAAGTCTCAACCATTAATATAATTTTAATTCGTTCCTTCTTACTCAGAGCCATGCTTTATTTGTAACAGAATATACAAAGCTCAACATAACTCCCATAGTTCCAGACTTATAGGACACTCTATATATTAATCGATTTTACATTAATTAATATACATCATAAAATGTTCTCTTATATAATCGAGTCATAGGTTAATTCGAGTAAAAAGTAATCGATTAATCGATTATTCTGGAATGATTTACTCACTGTTTTGTTGGCGTGCTTCAACCTTAATGTGAAGAAAATATCGTCCATAAAGTTACAAAAATTCTTTAATATATAATCGAAATTTCTTCTTGAAAATTTATTTTTTTAGAGGAATCACACACACATTTATTTATTAGATTTCTGCTACTCTCTCTAGCGTGCTTTTTCAATCTCTCATAATTTTTTGCTCCTTCAACATTCATCCACTTCCTCCGATCCTCATCCTTTTTTTGTTTTCCTTTTACTCTTCCATAAGTGTAAAGATACTTTCAATCCCATAATTCAATGATAAAGTAATGTAAAAGTATTCAAATAGCATCATTTAGCTACTTTTACGTAATTTAATTTTAAAAATTGGAAGCCATATGACTGTATTGTCAAATAGTGCAAATGTACTGCTTGCCATTGCATTAATATACAATATACATTAGGTAGTTTATGAAGTATTTATCATCAATTAACCTATTATAGAAAGGTTGAATCCGTTCTTTATGAGATACTAACATGCCATTGAATACATTATATAATTTATGTATATTGTATCTAATATTATATATGCGAATTGAAATTAATCGAACTGTTGCTTATATATGAGAATCTTTTATTATTTCTGAGGAATTTCTGTCGATTTCTGTACCGATAATAATAAACTTTCTATAAGAAAATTTATTATGAGGGATGTCTCGGTACAGAAATCTATAAAAGAAATATAATGAAACCTCCATTAACGGACACTCCCAGATAGTCGACACCTCTATATTTTTACAATCCCCAGACCATACAAATAGGACGTGTATAATATTCACCTGTAAATAGCGGACAAACTTCTCTGTCCCGACGATGTCCGTTAATCGGAGGTTATATAAATAAGAAATGTTATGGAAATTTTATTTAATTTTTTTTAAGTTAGTTGGAATTTTAATCTCGTTTAACAATTTTTCCTCCTCATTAAACACACTGCTTGATAGGCGAAGCGAGATCATCTTACTTTAATCATTAATAGTTTGTCTCCATTTCATTCATCTATGGATATCAAATTTCCCATTATTTAATCTATCTACTTTCGTACTGTGTAATAATAGATTTATCTCACTCGTTATTTTTTCTTGTAAGATCTATCCATTTACAAATTATACTTTACAAGTCTCTCCAAGTTTTATTTTGTGGTGTTCTGAGATATGTTTTACGTATTTGTATTTGTTTTTTCTGTAAAACTTTCAGTAATATTTAAGAATTTGAATCAACTATCAAATTTCTAAATTCAGTATAATTTCTATTAAATCTCCAATTAAATTTATAGTAAATTATGAATTTTAGAGCTGTTGGTAATGCTTCTATACATCGAAATCGGAGAGGTTAAAGAAGAGGATCGAGATCAAGCTTAATTTAAATGTCACGGTCCTCTCTGACATTAAATTAAGACGAGTTGTTATAACATATTTATACAATTTCTGCATCACTCAGCGAGTTTCTGTACTTGTAAGCATGAATTCATTTAATTTTGTCAGCTTAAATTTTATCAGAGCTTGCTTGGAGCTTTTCGGATGGATTTCTAACTTTTGGAGTGGAAAACTCATGCTGTGGACTGAGAACAATCCACTCCCAAGGGTTTTTCAACCATTCCTATCCACCACCTTTGCTAGATAGACAGTCCTCTTCTATGCTAGCTCATTGCAAATCTTTCATCCTCCTATTATTTATATTGTCATTTCCTGTATCTAGTCAAACATCTTTCCAAGCAGCTGATTATTGCTCTTTCTACATTAGAATCGATCCATTGTTATTTCTGATATTTTATTTCATTTTAATTTTATGTATGACATTACTGGACTGCAATTTTCTAAAATTGCAGCCCTATAAATTCTCACCTAACATCCTCCTGTCTGTCCTTGATTTAGATAGATAACCGGCATGACTCTATTGTTATCAGGAAAAGGATAATGTACAGCGGCAAAAGTACTAAAATTGAGAGCATATTATCAGTGTTTATAACAAATTCCATTCAACAATTTGCTGATAAAATTAATTTTTAATATGCAAAAAACATAATTATGATGCTACGTGAACACATGGAGTGGTCTGTGTTTTGTGTGGAAACTTCTGAAATACCTTGTGTACTTTTAACAATTAGTAAAATTGTCTTTAATTATGCGATTTAAATGAGTTAAATGTTATGTTTTCACGAGATTTAAGTGAAAATTCAATATAAGAATAACAGATAGCGCCACACGTAGTTTTAAATGTTGTTACCGGGAAAGTTACGCAACTCGTTTCTAGAATTTTACTCCTATTCATGCTAATGTATTAATTTAATGAAATTATTAACAGATGTTAAAGGTTTTATTTAATAATTTATTTATATTTTTATTAATATCAAATGATATATAAAGAGTCAAACCTCTAAACAACGGCCACTAACGGAAGCATAATAAAAATGTCCGCCGTTAAGAGATGGCCGTTAAGAGAAAATTAAAATACGAATAAGAAAAACGAATTTAATTTATAATAAACTCTTTTTAAATTTATTTCCAATCATTAAAAAGAGCGTTTAATTTTAAACCCAATTAGGAAATCTTATTTAAATGATTAATTACATTTAAGTAAAAATGAAGAAAATTTAGAATTTATAAATGAACTGCATAAAAATTAAAGAGGAAAAATAATTGATGTAAATATTTAAAAAATAATTAATAATAATAATAAAAAAATAAGAAATTATGTAAATAAAATTTAAAAAAAAACGAACATTTATCAAAATAAAATTCAAAAGTTAATTACTACTTAAAGTAATTGATAAAAAATATATCGATTTTGTCATTATATTTTTCCTAAAGCGACGTATTACATTATTAACTAATAGGCTATAAAATTTAATTGACATTAGTTACATTTTAGATAATGTAATAGCTTGGAAAATTTAGAATAATTTTCTCTAATTAATAATAAAATTGTTTTCTAACTAATGCCCTGTAACAATGTTTTAATTAAAAATAAAAGACAAGAATACAAAAGAATTTATGCCTTATTTTTGATACTTTAAACACTGTACATATTATTATTAAATATCTAAAAAAAATTCAACAACGAGTTGCTTAACTTTCCAGGAAAAACTAAACTACACGTAGCGCCATCTGTTATGTATTTTTATCTTAAAAACTTTTTATATAATTAATTATTATAAAATGGTAAAAAAGTTAATTTTCAAGAGGGGGATGAGTTTTATAATAAGAATTATTACGAGTTAAATCTTTATTAGGTCCGAACCCATTCGAGATACGACAAACAATCCTTTGTATCTCCAAACTCCTTCGATCTTTAACCACTAAAATTTAATGGCATCAATGCCCTTAATAAACAAACTCTCCTGTAAAATTTCAGAAATTTTCAATAACGAATACGAGAGTTATTAAGCTTCAAAACGGGTGGACAAAATCGTGCCTCGTAACCGTAAATTGTTTCATAATTTTAAGTTACAAGGAATAGGATCAAAACTTGTAAAAGTACCACAATGATGAGTTTTGTCACTAGTTATGTTATGGAAATGTCTTCTGAGTGTCCTGAAACGTCCACCATTGTAATGTATGTGGCGGAAGGTAGGGGCTCATTACAGGCAATTTTGTTGCCGAAAAGAATACGGAGATGAACACGCAAGCAGTAATTGTACATGGAGTTTAGACAATCCCATCTAATTTATGAGTACCCTATTATGTTTATGTAAGTCTTTACTCAAGTGTTTAGTGGTTTTATCCATTCGGCTATTGGTGTGCCACGCACACGGCCATAAGTTGTTACGTTAAACCATAAATTTTTATAAAAATTCAAATTATAATAATATAAAATAAAGATAAAGATTTTAAAAATGAAGATCAATACAGATACATGAAAACACTCGAATTTCCTTCATGGATACGCATTCATTTTTAATATATAACACGCTGACAGAATAGAAAATGTATGTGCAATTCTATTGTTTTTTATATAAATTCAACTGTTTATCACTCTTTCTTCCATTTCCAATTCTTTTAAAATTTAAAAATAATTTTTTTTTTGAAAATTTATTTTATTTCGTTCGCTGGGATGCTTAATGATAAAGTACAAACTTTTTAAATAATGACATTTTATGGTTGATTAGTGAAGTTCTTTCAAATTTTTTCGTTATTTCTTTTATAGATTTTATAAAATAATACTTATTTCTAATAATGAATTATAGACAGAAGTGGATGGGATTGAATTGAATTGATGCAACAAGGCGATTGCTTGAGCGATCTGCCATAGGGGTGCTTCTCGAGACTTCATAATAGGAAACTGGGACCTATTTAGGTGTTAGACATGTGAAGGATCCGGGTACTTCACGGAAGGACTTTCCATAGGAAATTAGCACTATTTAGGGGTTAGACACGTGAAGGACATGGAAAATTTTCACGTGGTCAGCCCATTAGTCAGGTGCGAACTACCAGTGTTTAATGGTTTTATCCTACTTGGCCACTGATATGATCGGTTAGAAGTAATTAAAAATGAAATTGAAAGTAATTTTTTTAAATCTATGCTGAAATTTTTTGTTTTTAAAGATAATTTTCAATTTTATTTTATTTAAGATTTTATAAGAGAAAGAGCATCAGTGAAAGATAAAGGACAAGATCATCATAAACTACAACGAAAAAGATCTAATTTCTAAATTGCTGATGAGGATGATGAGGAAGTCTTTTTAAATCGTTATCATTTTATAAATTATGTACTTTTAACTATTATTAATTAACGTTGCTTATTTAAGATGATATATTTATTTATGATGTCATAATAAAACATAATTCATTACAATTGAGAATTTAAAAAGTTTTCAATTTGTAATTAATTTTTTATATAATCAATGATGAATTTACTGAAAGTATGTGAAGAGATGTAAAGAATTTTCATTTTGCATTAAAATTCTTCACGAATTCATCTGTCAACATTAATGACAAATGGCATGACAAATTCTAGATGTTGTTTCGAATAGTCTTTTCTCTTTAAATGCCCTTATTGTATGCAGAAAACGTAAATATATAAATTCAAAAACTAGAAAATCTTAATTTAATTTCTTTATATTATTAAGAATTATATAAAATCAAACCTAAATTTTTAGAAAAATAATTAAGAAGTTTATTTTAAAATATATATTACGCTTAAGAGTACCATTTAGGTGGTTAAAATCATATATTTAACAGTAATATAAGTGCAAATATTTATATTTTTTATTCAAAATAATTAAATACGTGTCGACGAGGCTATAAACTATATATTAATAAATAATTAAATTCAATCACTTCAGAGTAAACTCGAGATTTGTATAGGAGACAACTCTAAAGAATTTTCTTATATAATTAGGTATTTAAAGGAGAAGAGATTAAATACAGATACAAATTTGATGTCTTCACAAATCCTTTACAACCATAGGAACACAATGAACATGAGCAGAGTCGCCCTTACTTTTGAGAATATTGACAATTTACGAATATGTAAATTGATTAAAAGTCCCTCTGGCATCGAATTCTTGTAGAAAAATTTCTATTCATACATATTCTAAGCGGGTAATTGCTTCAAAAGAAAGGTCGACTCTGCTCATGTTCATTGTGCTCCTATAGTTGTAAAAGACGTGTGAAAACATCAAATTTTTATTTGTATTTAGACTTCAATTTTTTAAAATAATAAGACCTCTATACCTACATCACATCATTAGTGATATAGATGCATAGTGACTTTCTGTCACTGTGTATTCTGTTTTTCATCTTCTGTCTTGCACACTGCATCACGCGTCAAGGATCACATTGATAGAAACTGCTTCAAACTGTTGGAGAGCTCTTTGGAGAGTTAGAATGGTTCGTGAATGCCATACAAGAGCAGATCATAAATAGAAAAAGTTACAAGAAGCATATTTTAAAAGACATTTGTAGGAAATGCCACATCTTGCGCCCTGCCCACTGTAATGCATTTGTTTAGACTTTCACTTCTTATTAGATATTTATTTAACTTTTAGTTTTAGTTTAATTAACAATCTGAAATTGAGAAGTTCTATAAATTATTTAACAAAAAATATACATTTATAATTTAAATTTTACATTTTAAATTTATAATTTTCATAATAATAATAATAATACATTAAATACGTTTGAATTTATAAAAGTTATCATCATTAAACTAGAATGATTCTACAACTTTAAAATATTCAGATCACATACTTAACTTTTAATATTGTTAAATATTTAACTTAGACTACGAGCACTGTTAAGTCGAAAAGGCCCTAGCTATTTACTCATTTTTGAGGCCCCAATGCATTAAAAAACAAAAAGCAAAACGCATTAATTTATCAATTTACAAATAAATATATAAAATTTTAAGTGTATATTGAACAGTGAAAACATAGAAAACGTTTACAGCTTAATTAAGACAATTATTGTTAGAGGCTTCGTGGTCCTGAGATTGGCACAGTGCCACTCTAAACCCTCTAAGCGTAGGCCCTGTGCCAATGCTCCGGTTGCACAAGACCCCAAACTTAGTTAATGCTTGGTCTGAACATCTCGAAAAGGCCTTACATTTATTTTTAACACTAAATTCTACAAAATATGAAGCCAGTCCTAATTGTTGTCTCGTATTGAGGGTTCGAATCAATGGCAAATTAATTCGCCATAATAATTCGGAAGGACTTTCCTGGGTCTAGGGCACGAAATTTTCTTTATTCGGTATCGAATGTAGGGAATCAATACTTTATAATTAATGTTTTTGATGCCAATGAATCTGGTGGCAGAACCAAAAATAGACACGCTGGTTTTCTTGTAATAGGGCATAATCATTTGCATACAGAAAAGATGAAAATGAACACTCGTTTAAAAATTATCAGTAAAAGAAATTTAATTTTTTTAAATTTTTATATTAAAATACCGAAAAAAGGATTAAAAATATATATAAGAAAGGAGGAAAAAATTGAGATGAAACGGAGAAGGAAAGGATAGCGCATTAAACACTGTAATTTAAAAATGTATAATTTAAAAAATCAAATCCATCATATTTTATAATGTTTACTTTTTATTTTCATCAATCAAACAAACCAATATTTTTGAAGTAAAATTACTATTATTTTATTTGAAATAAATCTTTCTTTCATAATGACATTCGATATTGTTTGATTCTCAAGATTATACTATAACTCCATATTCAAATAGCCTATAAATACAGGGTAGCCATCACTATTTAGAATCTTCTGTAGCTGTAACCAATAAGTGGATTGACATCAAAATTTGTATATACACTATGAGGAGGATGAAGAAAAGGATTTTGCAAAAAAAGTGGATAAAATCACTGAATACTGGTCGTGGATTATCGCCTTTTCACACAAAGTTTTCATTACTTAAATAGGGACCAGTTTCACATAGAAAGATCTGGGAAGCACGCCCACCACGGTAGATCGCCCATGTGTCGCGTTGCCATTTTGGTTCTGTTCGTTTACGGTGGAATATCTGTCATTAGGGAATGCCTCCTGGGGGTCTTTTATAGAAAACTGGTCCCTATTTAGATGTTACAAACGTGAAGAAAGCCGAAAAACTCCACATAGACCGTTGGGGAGGCGTGAACCTACAACCAGCTACTAGTGTTTTGTGATTTTATCCACTCGGCCACTGGTTGTCTTTATACTATTCAATATGACCCCGGTTTACTAGTACTTGATATACGAATATTCGATATAACGAGATATTTTTTGAAGAATATCTCCCCTACATCGAAATTCTAAATACAACGAGCACCGACTTGTTAATGATAGAATTTTATTTAAATTCGTTAATTTAAATTTTGTGTAATTAATAGACAGAAATTAGAAACATTTTAGTTATATTAATAAAATCGTGTCTTATTTTTGAAATTTTCTATATTTATTTATAAATTAATAATAACAATTTAATGAATTTTAGATTTTTTAAAATTTATTTAATAAAAGTTATTTAATGAAATTTTTTAAAATATAATTATAATGCCGAAAATGTCGAAAACTTTCGTTTACTATTAAGCAAAAGGTGGTCTTTCATGTATTCTGCGAACTGAAGTCCAGAAACTTGGCTTGCACCATGGTTTTTTCACATACGAATCCGATTTCTTCATGATAAAATAATCTTTGAAAACCTAATTAAAATTTCAATTATTTGAAATTATTTATCCATATATATATATATATAAAATAGTTATTCAAGAAAAGTTTTGATATACAAGATGGCTCAAAAGTCGTTTTACCATTGTTAAAGTCTAATTTTCTGGTGATGAATTAAGCAACGCTACACAGCGGAGGTGCCTCTCATGAGGACTTTTATGAGAAACAAGCTGATATTTAGATGTTAGAAACATAAAGAAAATTCGGCAAATTCCACATAGATCAGGCGCTAACCCACAACTAACTACCAGTGTTTAGAGACCTACCAGTGGCCATGCGGTTTTATTCCCTAAATACTGGGAGTTCGGGCGTGGGTTCGCGAGGGGAGTTTTCCAGGTTTCTTACACGTCTGAGTCGCCTGAATAGGGGCCCGTTACACTTAAAAGACCTCCCGGAAGGCATTATTCCCCGCATAATGACCATCATAAACGCATACAACTATTATTACATGACAATTACGTATTACGGTGCAATATAGCATAGAAACTCGTGCCCAACTATCCGACACAAGACACTGTTCAGTGATTTTATCTACTCGGCGACTATTGGGCTACAAATTTGTCCTATTCATTGCTTATAAACTTTACAAAAACAGTTCAATATGAGATCCTTCTTATTTGATATTACAAATTACAATGCTCTATCAACATACAAATTTCTGAGTTACTTCTGATAAATAAGGTTAACTAACTTTTTGGCTATCCCTTTTACGGAATTACCTTTGAGCCTTACCTTTGAGAACTGTTGTTTTCTTTTTTGAGATTCGAATGCATTGGTGTATGTTGTAATCCAATGTTCGTGAGAAGATTCCATTAGAGTATTTTGTAATTTATTATAATATTTCGAAATTTCTCGTTTTATCTAAAATATAATAATATTTCTATTATCAAATACTAAAGAATTATGATAATAC
>NW_019385104.1:578613-584663 GCF_000671375.1 Centruroides sculpturatus | reverse complement strand
ACGGTCGGTTAACCGAGGGGTCGGTTGATCGGGGGTCGGATAATCGAGGTTCTACTGTAGTTATGGCAATTACTTGTAAGTTTGGGTTATTGTAATCAATGACAGCCAAAACCACATTGCATACTATATAACCTTGCATATAACCTATTTTTTATTTACTTATTTTTATTTTTGACTTAGGATGTGTTTTTTGAAATTTAATCCCATTGTAAGTCAAGAAGCGACTGTATTGTAAACAGCTATGGAAAATGATAAAAACTCTAAATAAAATAAGTAAAGTGAATATACCTGTAATGGAAATTAAATATTAAAATAGTTCTAATATTTTATATATTATGTTTTATTAGAATTTTAATGAAACATATGCCTATTAATACCAAAAATTTTTTTAAGTTTATGCTATTAATATTTATTTTTTTAATAATAAAAATGATAAAATTAAGATAAAGATAAAATTTATTCAGAGTAATTTTAAAATAGGAGTTTTATATGAGTATTTTAATAATCAATTTCTTCTAATATACCAAGAAAGACTCATTTTTTCCAAGATAGCTTAAATTTACTTCTACATTTGAAAGAATTGCATTTAACAAATAAATTCAAAATAAATATTTTAAATTATTAACTATATACAGAATGTATGTGTATGGATGTGCATAGATGTAGTCTACTCATAGAATATTATGTAAACAAATATTTATTGTGACATTGTCACAATGCCAAGCTGCAATTTTCAATCATAATTATTTAATTTAAAATATATGCTGTCCATTTTCAAATTAGGAGTGTCTTGCCCCTGTACATCATACTTTTCCTTTAGTATTCAAGTTATGCTGGTTATATATCTAATTCCTTTCAAGGAAAATTTTTGAATTGAAATAACATGACTTTTAGTGTGCATTGGAAGTTTGCATATAGTTAATCAGGCCTCCAGCTCATAAGCTTTCCATATCTGGTCTTGGCTTTCATCTATCTAACTCCATTCTCAAGATTAAGGAAAGATAGATGGATGACAATAGAAATTTATAGGTCTACAATTTTTTTCAAATTGCAGCCCAATTAGGGTATTGTTTTATGAATGTATAGTCATATTCAAACTTAATACAATAAAATTCTATTAAAAATCATGACACTTTAATATAGCAACAGAATTTATGAATCAGTTGTTCCACACATTAATTGTTCCTAATTAACTACTATGTAAAACTTTAATTGAGTATTTAAGATACAATACTATGCTAATATAAAACCCAAAAAAACAAGTGCTTGAAAGATTACAAAAGTAAAAGTACATATGATTAAAATGTTTTTCAAGATCTTTTGTCTCAGCTTCAGACTGCTGTCTGCAAGTAGGAGCGAGCTGACCTGCCTTGCCCCTCACACATGATTAATATAATACTACCCGCAAGTTTTACTCTACACATATATATGACAACAATATGATGACCCTTCCCTATTTCAAAACAGACCACTTGTTAACAAACTAAATAAGTGAACAACAATAATATATAAAAATTAAAATAGCTACAAAACAACAGTAAAGATACAAATTTAATCAAAGTTTAATAATATGGAAGAGAGACTTTAGATATTAAAGATAATTGCTATAAATTGTAAAGTAGGTATAACTAAGAATGTATATGAAAATTAACAGATATTAATGAGTCCTATTCATTAATGATCAACTATTAAAAAACAAAAACCATTTTATAGCTATTATAATTCGTGTAAAATCTGTTGTTCTTTTGTTTGCTTGTAGTCTGTTCTGAAAATAAGTAGATCATTATGGTAATATCACAAGTGTTGAGTAAAAAATGGAGAATTGTTATTTCAAAGAGTAAAAGGGACAAAGGTGATGTGCTCATTCTTGTTTGCAGAAACCTTTTGTCTCAACTTCAAACTACAGTTGAAAATCTGAAGATGAGACAAAACATCTTTATAAATGTTTTATCCATGCATACAGTGTATTTTTGATCCCTATAATCTTTCAAATACTTGTTCTTTTGGATTTATATTTAATATTTATTTAAATTTGGTCCTTTACATCAGAACTAATTTTACAATTATGCTTAAAACATTCATTACAATATTATATGTATGCTATATAAGGTTTTCTCTGATAAATCATTATAATTACCTAGGACTCTAGACTCTAACATAACCTTTGATCTTAAAAACATAATCTTATACATAAAATTAGTTATTAGTTTTAGTTAGAGCAAGAGATAATTATGGAATGTAAATAGGAAAAATAATAGCTTTACGTATGTTCAATTTTTTCATTTCTATATATTAGACTGTGACGTTTAAATTACAGATCTTAGTGAAATTGAGAAGAAATTAAAAACATAATTATAACATTTGGTATGCCTTACCATATTCTTAAGATCTGGACTGTCTGTTATTAATTCAAATGTATTAACTTAAAATACACAAAAAATAAAGTTATTAGTGTTGCAACAAATAGTATATTCAGCCAGGAGCGTGGCTGAATAGCCAAATATTCAGCTTGATTAATGCACTACGAAAATTGACAAGCAAACTGCATTAGGGCAAGGACCCTGCTCTCTATTGGCCCGCTGTCACTACGCTTTGCCAATCGCGTTAATTCTTGGCAGTTGTAGCGGACAGACAAGAGCGTCATGGCAGTATGTGATAAATGATGATATCAAATGTGGATAACAATGAAATGACCTACATGTGTAAATAACAGAAAAAGAACAGAGAGGGACTGCGAAGTAAAAATGTGAAAGTAAATATGAAATTGAGTTTGATAGCATAATCAAATAAGTCGAGGCAGCTTATTGGCACGAAATTTGCGGCCGTCAATGCCAAACAATTGTTGTCATAGACTTCGGAAAGCTAAATGCTTGTAATAAAAGTCACTTAGCGTGCACGGGCGAAAGCCTGGGACCGTTCAGGGTTAAAAAGAAGGATAGGCAGGGTCAGACCCTCAGATGTGCGACGATTCTCGAACGAATAGGTATGTACGTGTGCTGATCTTTGGAATTATAAATTGTGGATACATGTGACTAATATTATTTTCTTTTTTATTTTGTGAATGTTATAAGTTATAAATAAATATAAACAAACAACGCTAACCCGATAACATTAAATCTAAATACCAAAATGATTAATTTACTGTGTTTTTGTTATTTCTTACTCCTGTTTTTAGGTATTCGGCTGAATAGTGATTAAATATATAGTATTTGGTCGAATAGCGAAAAATAGGCCGAATACCGAATAGTAACTGAATATTCGTTACATCACTAAAATGTATATTTGAAAGAACTTTCAATGAAAATACAAATACATCTATTCCAGGCAAAGAATAAATAGAATTAACAGTTTACTAGATTCCATAACTACATGGATTTTAGAATATACAATTTTGCAAATATAATTTTCTTTTTTATTGTGTGTTTTACATTAATTCAAGTCTATTAACACCAAAAAGCAATTATACAAGTACTTTCAAATTTTAATAATATGAAATTATAGAATATTTTAAAATTATAATAATTGTAAATAGGCAATATTCATTGGTTGCAATGAAATAGTAACAAATATTTGCATTACATTTTGATTACACTTTAGAATTGTAACTCGAGGACGATTCATTAATCAGATTCAAAATGTTTGTTTTAAATATAAGATTTTTCATTAAAGGTATAATTATAAATTTCTAATAATATATTGATAGAAGATGTAAGGAAGGTATGAAATTGATTATTGTTAAAATTATAACATCAGAATTACAAAATATTTTATCCATTCTGTATGAATCACATAGCCTTATTCTTAAATTCATTAAAGGTAGTAAAATAGATCTTTAATCATTCTATATTCAATTCATTCAATCCATATCTGTCTATTTTGATGTAACAATTCTGAAATCTTAAATCATTCTAATAGAATAAATATATATACTAGATATGAATTGTTTGCTGTTTTGTGTTAGAAGTATTTTTGTCCATTATTTAATGTAAATTAAATCAAATGTGTAAGTAAAGCATATGTTATATTTTAAAGCCAAAATTTATCTTGCATTTACTTAGCTCAAAAAATAATATATAGATCAATTCCATATTTTGACAAAAATACAACAAAAAGATTAAGATTCATTTAAAAACTTTTTAAACTTGTATGAAAAGGTCATGTGCAATTTTTTTTATAATAGTATTGCATTTTGAGCAGCTAAATAGAATAATGACTTTTCTAAAAGCAATGAACTGAGGATAAAGCAAAGAAACTTCAAAAACATTTCCAATAGCTTAACTGACTCCTAAAAAATAAATTGTTCTATGTATTTTTAGGTGTAGAATAAATTTCATAAATACTAAAACTAATATTAATTACTATTTATTGCAATAATTTAATTCATTCTTTTTACTTTTTAAAGCTAATGAAAATAGAAGCAATATTTTCACAAAATTATGTAAGTAATGAAAAAATGTTATAAATAATAATAAAAATAAAATAATTTTTTCATTTTTTGTAAATGTAAACTGATTTTGCAGTGGTGTATCCAGAATTTTGAGAATATGGATACTGCTCAAGGCATATTCAGGAAGTACCAATGCAATAGCCCATTTTTCAGATGAATTACTTTGGAATTACTTTACTTGCCTACTTTTTTTAATATTCTGTTTAGCTTTTTCAAATTGTTAAATGGAAGATGGAAAATTAATAATTGATAATTTTGAATTGATAGATTGGTTATAAATTATACAAACTGCAGTATGATTTATACTCAGTGTGATTCCAAAAGGGAAAGAGAAAAGGTATAAAATTATTACATTTCTTATTTTCACTAAAAATAAGAATTGAACTACAGTTATTTTTAATTAATATGTAATTACCTTTAGTCCTTGTTCTATATCTATTGAAAGTATTCCAAGAAATATCAGTTTAAATTTTTCTGCTTTGTTTCTGTATATAGTTGCTTTCTGCTATTGAACTTATTCAATAGCATTATTACATTTATTTTTAAAGTAACTGAACTAATTTCTTTGGTATTAAGGGGTGCTGCAACATCATAAGCACCACTCCTGGATATACTCCTACAATTTTGATTCTGTGAATGTTATAATTTATATTTTCTTAATATAAGAATCTTATTACACAAAAAATCAATATAGAATTTTATAATAATTCCTTATATTATAATTAAATCTAATCATTTAATATTTCAAACAACTGTAATATTTAAAACATAATTTGCCTACAAATAATAAACATAATTACAATTTCTTAAATTAATGTGAACAAGCACCAGTAAAACAGATATTTGTTAATATAATATTCTATTTTATTTTCTTAAAATCAACATTTTAAAATTTACAAATTCAAATAAAACTCTTTCTGTAATCTGTGTTCTAATGAATTTTATTTGAAGATAGTGAAATATCTTTTGCCTGCTGCTGCTCCCTTTCTGGCTCACAAGCATGAAGATATATATGTATGTATGTTAAAAAAACTTTAGCTCTTAAAAATTACAGTGCTAAGATATATTTTCTTTAATAAATTTAAAGTTATTAAACAATAAAAATGTGTAAGACTTTATACAATCATATGTATAAATCATCAATATATGTATTATTAATTAAATGTCTAGATAAATTATTAACATATAATATTTTTAATAAATAAATAAATATAAGAAAAAATTTACTTAATAATATATTTTTTTAATTTTGTGCAATTTAAATTTTGATTTGTTATTTTGTGGATAACATTATCTTATTTTCAAACTGACTTAGTCAAATATCATTTCTGATTAAGAGAAATTATTATATTATTGGGTTGTTCAGAAAGTAAGTTCATTTTTTTTCCGTGGAAAAAAACGCAATATTCTTATAATAAATAAATATTTTATTGAATTATATATCGACCATTTTGGTCAAATACCTGTTGTCATCGTTTCTGGTAGTAGCACGATTTCACATTCATAAAAGTTTTGATCGTTGCTTACAAAAAACCGATCCAAGTGATTTTTGACATTGTCATTTCAAGTAAATGTCTTACAGTTAAAAAAAATTGTATAGACC
>NW_019385104.1:512425-576664 GCF_000671375.1 Centruroides sculpturatus | reverse complement strand
TTAAAAAAAAAAAAAAAAAAGCAAAAACAAAAGGGGTTTCCACTTCTTCAAAAACATAGAAGTACTTATACTTCCTTTTTACAGAACAATTCAATTCTTGGTTTCTTTTTGAAATTTACTTTATTGATTAAAATAGAATAAATAAGACAAATAAATATAAAGTTACTTTATTGATTTCTAAATTATGAATGCATTCATGCTCTAGAAATCAATAAAGTAAATTTCAAAAAGAAGGACTAAACTTACGTTGCTGCCTTGGAAATCAGAAGAAAATACTTTCTCTTTTGCTTATTTATCAAACTGACGTTTGAAAACTATGTAGTGTTGCCATTTAACACATGATACTTTAAAAATTTTTCTACAGTCTTAAAATCTTAATTTATGTAAATTATAAATTTCAATTAACAATGATATCTGAAACATGCATGAATCAACATTAGATAATGATATAATATGCAGTCAAAATGAAACTTTGACTGCTACTCATCCCAACTTGAGATGCTGCATTTTGTAATGTAAAAACTAAATGATTTGCTCTGCCATCAAGAAGTGTGCTGATGGTGTTGTGCACACATGCATAAATTTTAAAATAGGAACCCTTGTCAAAATTTTGTTTGAAGACATACCAAAAACACAGTTTCTGCTTACAGAACCATTTCTACTATTTGAGGGACTGTGGGATCCCATATTTTTGTAGCCTTATTGGCTGCAGGAATGCAGAGCTGTCCTTCTGGGAGTGGGATGATTTACAGCTACGAAGTATATATTCAAGGGTAAAATTATGTTTCATCATGATAAAACTTTATCACATATATGCAACTTGGTTCAATCATATCTCAAAGAGATAAAGGATAAAACTGGAATTATGTAGAAAACAAAGATATTTCTACCAAGTGTTCTGATGCTAGTTTGCTTAATTTTTTTGGATTTGGGTACCTCAAGCAAAAACAAAAGTATGAATGACAGCTAGCCTATGTAAAATTTGGAATGAGATTCCTCAAGATTCAATCAAACAGATGATAATTATACTAGGAGAGAAAACTGAACACAAAAAATGACTACACAACCAACTATTGCATCTCTAGCAACATTTTCCATTTTGTTAATTAAGATCAAATAACTGTAGTAAATCAAGTAATCTTTTGCAAAATTATATTTTTATTTACAATTTCTGAATTTTAATTTCATTTAAGTTTTCTGATTCAATGGAAAAATAGTTAATTCAGACAAATACAATTTAATATAATATCATAAATTTAATTTATAATGTATTTTACACAGCACATTTTTTGTCATAGAATGCAATGGAACAGCGTTCTACCACCTTTTTTCAATATATACTTAAAAATTTTAAGAGAATTTTTGAAAATTTGATGTTTGGTCCACATTGGATCGCTCTGTTGAGCATAGAAGATCAGCAACAAAATTATTAAGACAGTCCTGCTCCTGCTTGTGTGCCAAATCTTGTGCATGATGCATTTGTACTGCAAACTTAGTTTGTGGTGACATGATTTGGCGGCAATGCAGGAATCGCAGTGCTAATTGCAACCGGTGACTGCCATTTCAACTGTTTTATATTTCACTAGTAACCTGGAATGCCCCCCTAGTGGGCGTTCTAGTAGCATTACAAATTTGGAATTTGTAATGCTGTTAGAATGCCCATAGATGAGAATTCCACCACCTTTTTTTTCCCCCAAAAAAGCACTGATTTTACAAGTTAAAGATGCTCCTCAAATGTAAATCCAATCTAAAGTGTTTTTTTTTTATTATTATTATTTATCGTTTAACTGACGAAGACCATTAAAAACGGTCGAAAACGTTTTTACAGTATTAAATTAATTGGCTGGAGTGTTTGAAAGGTGGTACTTTTTTATAATCCAAAGTGTTTTTATTAGAATAATTTAACAGAAAATTCAGGCACTTTAGGGGTAACATATCCATTTTTATAAGTTAACAATAGGAGTAAAGAGGAAGAGATGATGCCAGATTACTACTAATAGTAATAATTTGGATCTCTCAATTTTTACTTCTTTAACTTTTAGACTCTTGATCTCTTGATGATGGAATCATCATCAAGAGATCAAGAGTCTTAAAGTCCTTGAGTTATTAAAAACGTTTTTTTATTCAAAAAAATAACAGCTTGAATTGGGTTAATATTCTACTTATTCAAAACAATATATCCATTTATACATACATATATATATATAATACTTACATTATTAAAATATGAAATAATTTAATCAGTAAATCTTATAAAAAAAAAAAAACAGATGTAATTAGTTTTTGGTCTTATTTCATCTGATACTAAACACATCTGATGCACTGATTATAACAACATATTGTTACACAAAAATAAAAAAATAACATCACTACAATAAATTTATTCAAACATGCTTAAATATACAATCAACTATTTGGAAAACAATGGTACTCACAGGCAGAGTACATATCATGCAAATTCAGTCCATGCCAGGCCAGGAACATATGCAAAATAAATACAGATCATATGTGATTATTTTACCAATATATACATATATATGTGTCAATAACATACAAAATAAAATGGTTATTGTATATGAAAGTGAATTTTTAAATTATTTAAATTGTTTCAAAACTATTCAAAAGTAATATGAACTGAATATTAAACAGATATATAACAACTAAATATTGTATCTTATTATTTATATTCATATATCATCCAATTGTTTCAAACTCACTCTTTTCTCTCTTAGATACTCTTTTCGTTAATTTTTCACTTCCTTCAACTCCTTTATTTTCTTCTTTATTATCTGATGCTAATGACTTGTTTGGATTAGCAATAACAATGTTAATTGATCCATCTATTTGTTTCAAAACACCAGCAGCCTAAAAAATAAAATAAATAAAAGTATTAAAATATATTAATACATAGTATTATATAAATAAATCTGTTATTGCCTAATTGTGTACCATTAATTAAAATTAGAAATTTGTTATAATATTGGATACTATTCTGTAAGTTAAAATATCAGGAAAGAACATGACACACTATAGTTGTATAGGCTACAGTTTGTAAAACATAAATATTGTAAAATATGTATAAAAGCAGTGTCTTTGCATGTGAAACCACAAAATTTTCTATAATAATCTTGTCACATGGAAAAGCAACAGATTTTCTACTATATCATATTGAGCTTAATTCACTATTAATTTTTTCTCTTCTTTGGTAACATTTCTTTTCACTATTAAATAATGCTAATATAATTTTCTAGCCTGTATTAAATGAAATTTATTGTTTTTAATGGAACTTTCACAAATTATTTTTTTAAAAATCAGAGCATAAGTAAACTAACACAAAATGATTGTGCACAGATTATACACCTAAGGTATGTAAGCAAAAATCTGTGAAAATTAAGTCTAATTATGCTATTAAAATGTATTAATTAAAGTTCTAAGAAAATATTATGATATTAATGATTTAACGATATTACAGTTTAAAAATATATAGCATATATTAAGAAATTGAAGTATTAAATCAAAATATGAGTGCATATATATCAATTAATCAATCTTTGTTAGCAGAAAGAGAGAACCCTGCTGTACAGAGTGCATATATATTATATACATATACAGTATAAATGTTTTAGTTTAAAAATTTTTTAAATCATTATATATAATTCTGAAACAACTTTTCTGTTTCTGTTAAGTGCAATGATTACAAATATATTAGTATGCTATAATTAGTTTGATTTCCACATGATTTACAATTAAAATAAAAGAAAATATAATAAAAGGAAAGAATTATAATAAAAGAAAAAAATTGCTATTGTCAATTATTTCTGCATGATTTTCAATTTTTGATAACATATTGTATTTGGTTCAATTGTTTTATTACATATATTAAATAGTAAAGTCGTTTCTATTAACTATAAAATAATGAGATTTAATAAAGTATAATAGTTTTTCCAAGAAGCAAAATAAATTGTTTTCAATTATTTGGAATCATTTTATAAATTACAAATTTTGTTATATTAAAATAAAGGCTATAATAAACATATTTACAATAAAATCAACAAAGAAAAAGTACAAAAGATAAGAAATAAACTCAAAATTCATTTTCATTAAAGTGAGATACTTACTGTATCATAATCTGCACCAATTAATTCTGTTTGATTAACAGCTAAAATCATATCACCAACATTTAAGCCAGCCTATTTAAAAGCAAAATTTAAATAAAATATGTTACATTCACTTATTGAAAATTAAATTGTAAAAAATACTAAGCAACAAGTTAGTGTTCAATAAAATTTAAAATTATATTTCTAACCATAAAACTTTCCTTAAAACATTTTTGATATGCAAACAAATAATTTTACATTAATAATATATTATTAATACTAATACATATACATAGACAATAATAAGTTTATCAATAAATGATTATTTTGCAAACATTTCTGTTTACTTTTGTACAAATATATTACAGGTGTTTTTAAGCTTCAGAACAAATAAAAATCAAATGTATGTCACAATTTAAAAGCAGCAGTTTTCAAACATTTTTGAAACTGAATATTGTAAAATTAAAAATTGACTGAACAAACAAACTTCTAAAAATAACACCTGAACTATAAATTATAAACTGTATGTAAAAAGTATATTACTCTTATATCAGTTATATTAATGATGAATATTGTACATTTTGAAAATAGAATAATATTTTTAGTATTTCTTGTTTTATAATATAGTGGAACCTTGCTTAACAAGCATAATTTGTTCCAGAATTGTACTCATAATGCGAAACACTCATTAAGTGAAACAAGTTTTCCCATAGAAATTAATGTAAAATACAATAATGCATTTCATGGCGAAAAAAATACTCAAATATTTTATGTATAATGTTTATTCAAAGAAAATTGTACAATGTGCATTGTTAAGGAATGTGAATCATCATCATATTTTCTTCTAGCGTAGAATGAACCAACCTGAAATGAGAATTTGATTTACAGAAAACAAAAAAAAAAAAAAAATCACAGATAATATGTCTGATAAACACTCCAAACGATATGCCAAATTCTTGGGCTATGTAAAGGCTATAATTAAATAATAGAAATTAATTAATTTGACTAGAGGTAGACAATTATGCTTCCATCTCGTATTAAATTTAATAATTATAAATGTGAGATTCGGAATTTTTAACGATTATTTGACGATTAATTGTCCCGTTTTTGCCTAAAATCCAACTAAATTTTCCCTTACCTTAAAGTGAAATCTAACGAAAAAAACGGAAAATTTCCGATCTCCCTTTTCGTTTAAAGTAAACATCCGTCCATTTCGAAACTAATCCCACATTCCAACTCCAAAGTTGATAGTTAGCAACGGCCCGGGAACAACTTTGACCCATCCGCGTACTTTTTACCTCACAACAATTGATCACATGACCATTCTCCCACGCCAAACTTATAAAAACCCCTACCTTCCCCTTATCGGGGGAGTCGTTCATCCGCCGTCACTTTTACAACTGTGTCCTAAGAATATTGTGTCCTGAAGAAAAAGTATTATCCTAATCCTACCACATCGTTGGATATCAAAATCTTTTTCCTTAAGAATATTAAAAGACATAAAGAGGTATGGAACTTATTTTTGTGAACTCTCTCTCGGTCTTTCGGGTTTCAGGGACTCAGATTTTCTCTTTTGAACTTGGTTATTGTAATCTCTTTGTAGCTAATAAATCATTGTTATCTTGTTAAATTGGTGTCCTCTTTTACTCGTATATCGCCGGTCATCTTACCGACGCACTCCTCCCTCCGCCACTCGACCGAAACATTAAAGCCCGTTACACCGGGAAAAAGAAAAAATTTTAATCCATCCTGACCAGTGAGAAGGGTTTAACGACCTGTTGCCGGATCGGGAGACCTATACCCTCCCCGGCGGTTCACATAAATAGTTAATTTTTAATTCAGTCATTTCTAAAATTTAATTTGGAATTAGTCATTAAATTTAATACAAGATGGCAGCATCTTGCCTCTACTGTCTCAGCTGTCTACCTCTAGTCAAATTAATTAATTTCTAATATTTAATTATAGCCTTTACATAGCCCAAGAATTTGTCATATCGTTTGGCATGTTTATTATATAACGGGCTATGGTTGTTGATGTTTAAAAGTAATATATGTGAACACAAGTTTGGAAAAATATGTGATCACAAGATGCTAACAGAACAAGTGCTAAACACAGACTGATGGAGCATGTGCACAATTCGGGACTTTCCCTCTCCTCGTCACTCATTATGTGAAACATCACTCATTAAGTGAGGCAATTTTTTACAATTTGTTTTGCTCATTATGCAAAACACTCATTATGCGAGGTTCCACTGTATACAGGTATACCTCGCCTTACGTCGAAAAATGACGTAAGTCGAATTTACTTGTCTCCAAATCTACTTGTCACTAGGCTAAACCATAAATTGCCAATTCCGGTTCTGTATTTTATTTATTAATGCATTTTTAATAATGTATGGTTAATAAGGATCTATTTGAAGCTTATAAACAAATAAATTTTAGTTTTTAATATAGTACAGAAAAAACTAATCTAAATTTACGAATGCATGTACTGTAAATACAGTACATACTTGTAAATGTATATATTTTAATATGATTTTATGTGCTTTAAACATTTTTCTAGTGATATTACGACTTCAATATTTGTGGCGGACAGACGTAAAGTCAAATAAAATGACTTAAACTTGATTTTTATCTTTCCATATAGTTTTTTGACAAACGATGTATAATCGGGAACGATGTAACTTGAAACGATGTAAGTCAAGGTATACCTGTATTAGTTTTAAAATTTTTATCTATGAACTGTAGTAATAATAATAAATTTGTAGTCATGAGATAATTTTTTCCAGTAACATTTTGACAAATAATGAAAACTACATCTCTGAACTAATTATCTCTTTTTATAAATACCACATTTAAATTTTTTTAAGATTTCACAATTTTTTATAATTCAAATGAAATAATTATGTTACAATGACAAAGTATTATGGTATTAAAAAGAAAATATTGATTTAAATATCTTTTTGCCTTGATCAAAACAATAAAAATAGCCAAATTTGCCATTCTGAGGGATCCAAGGTTTGATCCTCAGAAATTTTCATAGATGATTTGACCTGTCCTTTACCATATGGCCACTATAGATCTAACCAAATCCATGATGAGGGGAAAAACACACTTAGACTTAAAAGAAAAAGAATTGCAATGATACTGAAAAATATTTCAATCCCCTTACTGATTACCAAGAAAACAATATATAGTTAGCATAGACTGCATTTGGTCAATACTAACTGTACCTACTTTAGGGAAGATAGAGTGACAGAATGGGATCATTCTGTAGTAATTTTGCAACACATGCAAGTACTTATACTGTATGAATTTTATCACTTATAATATGTCATTTATCCTCAAAAAGAGCATTTGCGTAAACAAAAGTGAACCCTTTTGTAGTCTTTTTTTCTGAGAGTTTCTAACTTCTGGATTCTTTCTTCTTTAAAAGCCATTTTTTTTATTTCACAAGTCATGTCTTTAAGAAATTGTGTCTGAAATACAATGGAAAAAAAATATGAAAAATTTTAGATAACAGATGACATTGTGGATTGGATATTGGAGCAATCATCAGAAAGGAGAATACTTATTAGCCTGGATGATGACAGTTCTTCTGGTAAAGATCCTGTTAATGACATTCAGACTGATATGAATATGTCATTCAAATTCAGGACTAAGAAGTCCAAATTAAAAATTTTTTGTGCAGTTTTCTTTAAATCTCTATGTTATCATTAAAAACAGTCTTTTTCAGAGATGCATGGGTACTGTAAAGAATAGGTCAAATTAATGTTATTCCAACATTAAACAAACACAGTTTTATTTTGTTGTTGGTTATGATACAGTCATCTACAGCTGGAAACCAAATTGACAACTTGGGCTAAAGTCCTCAAATCTCTCTCTTTTTCTCTCAAAGACTAACAAGATTACTAACATGCTATCAACTAACTTAATTGGTTTATTACTATATTATCATAGCCTATAAAATGCAAACTAATCAAATACCAAGAAACAGAACACCAAAAGAAAATTTCATAGAGTATTGTAAAAAAGTTAATAGAGTCAATAAAATCTCAATGACAGGAAGAAACTTCTAATAAGGGTGTTGGAAGTTGATAGTGTGGATGATAAGGTTCAAGTTTCAAGTAAGTTTAATGGAGCCTTGAAAAGACATTTAAAGAACATCAGCAAAAAAAATTTTGACATAGAGAGTACTGCCCTATCCTGTCACCCTATCTCTCATAAAATAGGCAGCTAGAATTGATCAACTGCAATCTCTCATCATGCCAACCATAGTATAAAAATTGCAACTACACATTTATATACTGATATTTTAAAATAGCATTTATCAAATATTTCTAATTATCTTATAATTGTATTTATTAAGTAATAAATGCACAAAATACTGGATAATATACAAAACACTTATACAACCATCCAGCTCATGAAACACAAAACAATGGAAAAAACAAACATTTTCAATTGCCTTTAGTAATCATCTTCAAGTTAAAAAACTTATTCAGAAATAGATATCAGAATAGAATGGACAATGAAATGTAATAATTTAAAATATAGAATAAACAACATCTGATTGGGAGTCAGTGGTCACGTGTTTGTATCAGGATGTAAATATCGAGATGTAAAAGTAATATTAAATATCCAATAACATCTTCCAAGCTAGGACAGCATGTTGTTCTTATAGTTGATAGCCATGTTGTTGTTCTTAGAGTTGATAGCCATGTTGTTTCTACTGGCCTTGTAAATTTCTAGCATTTTCAGGTACGGTACATAAATAGAGCAGGCTCTCATGTATGGTGAATGAGACATGCATTATCGATGTTCACCTGCACATCCTCATCCAAGGCATATGTGACTAAAGCCATAGTGGCTAACCTTTTATTAATTGAAATAAGATGTTCTTGCATCATTTTGTGTTTCATGAGCTGGGTTTTTGGTTGTGTAAGTGTTTTGAGTTATAATATATTCAACTTAATCCAGTTTAAATGAGAAACTTTTAAAAATATTAAATTAATGAACATTTACATATAGTTATTAGAATAATTTTTACAGTTTAAAATTAAAGTCAAATTTTATCTACAATAATATTTGAAATTTACCTGTTTAGCTGGACTTCCTTCTTGAATATCAGAAATAAAAATACCTTGTCCAACTTCAGCATGCTTTCCTTCAATGATCATAATTCCTAAACCTTGAGGACCCTAAGATATTGAACGAATAGTAATGCAATTGTATAAGAAAAAGCTATTAGCTATCATTATTAATCATTATAAATTTAACTCACTTTTCTTGTTGACACTTTTTTCACTGAACCATATTTTGCAAACCTTTCTTCTTGAGTCTAGTTACAAATCATTGGAATAATTTTTATTAAGTACATAAAACGTTTAATATCTTTCATATATTTTGATCCCTTTACTTTAAATAAAAATTACCTCTTCTTGTAAATGTAAAGGAAATTGTGTAATGGGTTTCACTGCCATTTCATCAAGAATGTCTTCTTTTCTAAATTAAAAAGTTAATAACTTGAAATAATGATTAAATAAATATAGTATTTATAGATATCTGAAAATTTTTATTTTTTCCTTTTTTTAAATATTGTTCAATTTCTCAAAAATTTTCCTTAAGCTAATTATGATAGCTTCAGTCATTTCATAAGCTATCTGACTAATTAACTAACAAATTTAGCATTAAGTTAGCTTTAAAATAATTTAGACAATTTATAACCAGTCAAGAACACTAGCACTAAAATCATTTTTCTTTTTCTTTTAAATTTTCTCCCTCTTCTTTTTTGCATTCTACATCCACTTTCCCTTAATGTATATGAACAAGAAAGCAGTTAGACCAAATACGAATTTGATCTAATTACAGAAGAACAAATTCCATAGAGGAAGAACTCCTTCCTCTATGGAATTTGTTCTATTTTCAGTCTTCTGATATTACTAAATATAAAAGAGAACAAAAGTTTATAGAGTTGTCAGGCCTAGTGCTAGGAACTAATATTTGGAAAATTATTTAGATTTGAAATAATAGAATACAGAGATTTTATATCAAAGATGAATTTGAAATGAGCAACTATTATTGCAAGAAGGTGAGCAATTATTGCATTTCAAAAATTTTCAGGCTGCAATTTAAAAAAATCACAAGACTTCTGGTCCAGACTAAGTTCTACAGTTAATCAGGACCTCTGGCCCCTAAGCTTTCCATATCTAGTATCAATTTTCACCTATCTAACTCTGTTCTTGAGATTAATGAAGGACGACAGATGAGAATGTATAGGTCTGCAATTTGAAAATTTTAGCCCAATAATCTTGAAAACATATAAAACTAGACATATTTGAGTAAAAAGGGCAACTAGATGTAACTGTATAATGTAATTAGTTCTAGTAAGAGATCAATATTAACAACTCAGCTTTATAAGCTTGTATTTTCAGATATATCCTTATCTCATTTGTGAAAATTTCTCTCTAATATACCACATGTATAAAATGAATAAAATTTTTAAGAATTCTATCATCATTTATTGTTTCTTCATGATCTAACCATCTTAAGTGGGTATCCACATGAATGATTTTAATGCTTTTTGGCACTGCACATGCACAACCTAAATAAATGAGTAATCACTGATTTAAATGTTTAAGCTTGACTTTTTCTTGTGCAAATCAGACACAGCCAATCAACAATGAGTACATGTCATCATATGTTCATCATTTTCTATAAAATAGCTCAGTGGATGAATGCAACAATTGAGAAATTAATACTAATGGTTCAAAAGTTTCCTGAAAATTTTTATGAAAAATATAAAAATGAAAAATGATAAAAATAATAATAAATCAATGTTTTGTTTTCTTTTTCTTCTTTTCCACAAAGAACAGGTATGTCACTAAGATGATTGTGTCATTGTCATCCATCATTGATTTATTCTCCTTTCTTTTCACAAGGTAGCATACAAATGTAGTAGTGGATATCAGCTGGTGATTTACATAGAAGTAAGTTACTTGTTTATATACTGGCTTTTCATAATGAAATTGCTCATATAAATACCTAGCTTTAACTTACACTACCTAACTATATCAAATTTAAATATCAAACTCTAGTTGGAAAATGTTTAAAAAAATCACCATAAAAAATATGTTGTGCAATTATTTATTGTGACATTGTTATAATACTGGGTTGGAATTTTTTGTCCCAATGTACTTGTTTAGTAGTGTCTTGCCCCTGTACATCATACTTTTCCTGTTAACAACAAAGTCATGCTGATCATCAGGAGAAAATTTTTTAATTTAAAAAAATGACTTCTGGCCAAAAGCAGAGGTTCATATATAGTTAATTGCGGCCTCCTGTTCCTATACTTTCAATATTTGGTCTTGACTTTCATCTGGTTAATATTTCTCTCGGGATTAAGGAAGGTCAGACAGCCAGTGGGAATTTATAGGTCTACAATTTTTTTTTCAAATTTCAGCCTAATAACTGAATTTAAAAGTAAAACTTAAGTAAGCATTATAATTTGTTTAATTTTTTAAATCAGTTTTTATCTTTTGAATCTATGCCTTTTAATGTTTTCCAACTTTTGGATTGAAATATTGATCATGTTATAATAATTAAATTATATATTAAATGTAAAATTTGATTTTAATTTTGTTAGTTGCATTTGCCTTGTTTATTTATTCAATTTAAAAAAAAATTTTTTTTAATACACAAAAGAAAAACCACTTTTCTGAAATTTAAATCTTTATTTTCCTGAATCTAGAGATCTAAACTTCAAAAAAGCTTTTTTGAAGTTGGTTCGCCAGCCCGATGTCCATGTGGAAGCAGGAAATTCAAGTTCGGTTTGAAACTTCAGGTTGGCATAAAGTTCACTTTGGAGTTTCAGATTGGCATCAAGTTCGTCGTAGATCCTTAAGCGTGCATCAAAGTTTGAATCAAGTCTGGATTCATCTCGCTGTCTGTTCTTCAACAGCCAGAAGAAGGTTACTTCTAGCCAACAACTCATCAGTTCATCGTAAGGTGTCTTCTCGACGGACAAGAACGGGAAATAGGAACTATCTGAACTTTGCATAGTGTAAAACAGCAACCACAGACCAGGTTGTATATAACATATGACCTACTTGAACCTATAACCAGTGCATACCAAGTTTAATCTTCCCAAAACAAACGTTTTCCTAACCCCTTCTGGGTTCTTCAGGTAATTCAGCTGGATCAAACTCGAATACGAAAATTTGAACTAATCCGAATGCTGATGTGTTTCAAATGTTTGGTTCGTTGTTTGAAAGTGCTTGAACTTTCAAACATGTCACGTGACCAAACATTAGTGAAAGATATGTCAAAATATATAACATACGTGAGTGTGAGATAAAACATCAATAATAATCTCACATGTTCCCCATCAAATATTTTTCTCCACTACTTAATAAATAGTATAATGGTATCACTCCATATGTAGTAAGGCCTGCCAAGCCATGGAAAGACCAATCTTGTCCCTTGTATTAATGCAGTGGATGCAGAATAAACCTTAAAAACTTCCCTCTCCTCTAACCATTTCAGGTGGTCAATGTGAGGTGTGGTAACAATTAATTGCGCTCTAGTGAAGTCCGCTACAATTTCAGAATTGATGGCATAAGTGGAGAGCGACCTCTCTCTCCACTTATGCCATCAATCCCGAATAGATGCCGGTGGTGCATCTATTGCATTGTATATCAGAGATATGCTCTTTTAACCTAACCCCATGAACATTTAGTCGATCCTATGTATATCAAACCCTTGTTAAACCAGTTATCCCTAAACGGGACAGTATATATGCCTGATAATCTCTCCATGCTGGATCAGTCTTTTCCGTTACGTAATATGTCAAATAGAGTATGGCATCTCCTGTATGCCACGGTAACTTTTCGTTTCTTTGTGATGGTACTGTATAAAGACCTCAAGAGGGGGTTGAACATACGAGGTATCCTCACATTTTCCATCCTCATGTTACCACTTTTTGCTGCTGCAGTAATGGTGGAAGAAGCCTGCATCTGTTTATGGCACTCT
Organism: Centruroides sculpturatus; assembly: GCF_000671375.1. Classification (NCBI taxonomy): domain Eukaryota; kingdom Metazoa; phylum Arthropoda; class Arachnida; order Scorpiones; family Buthidae; genus Centruroides; species Centruroides sculpturatus. The sequence continues at coordinate 563,538 of NW_019385104.1, read as the reverse complement.
GATATTTTCCATATGATAATGTGGTAATCATGGGACCTGGCAATGTCTTCCAAGTATTTTAACTCTTCTGCAAGTGTCTGTTGCATAGAGGAGTGCATGTAGGCTTGTTTAACCAACACCCTGAAGGCCGTCATCTTGTACTGGAAAAGATCACACGAGCTTATTGGTATGTATGTGGGTATACTAGATGGTTTGCGATAAACAGATGTGTATATGATGGAATCTGCAAACAAACCGAACATTTGAAACACATCAGTGTTCATATTAGTCAAATTTTCATATTCGAGTTTGATCCAGCTGAATTACCTGAAGAAGAACCCAGAAGGGGTTAGGAAAACGTTTGTTTTGGGAAGATTAAACTTTGTATGCACTGGTTATAGGTTCAAGTAACACTATGCAAACAAACACGCCAATAACACTATGCAAACAAAATATGACCATATTTTGTTTGCATAGTGTTATTGGCATACTAAGGTGGTTGCCAATTGTGAAAATACTGTACATTTTTAACCTTACTATCATTATTATTTAAATTAGAGCAAAATGGTTTTTATTTTACTTTTGTATAAAGAAGAATATTTTATATTAATTATATCATCAGAAAACATTTAGTACTTAAAAAATACCATATAACATTAGAAATTGCTCACCTTATTAAAATCATTTTATAGATAGAACCTGGCAATCCTTTAATCATTGCAGAGGCATTAAGATGACATCTTCCATACATTACTAAACCATTTACCTATATAAAAAAGCACATATGATTTAACAAAATTTTATTATAAAAATGCAATACAAAACAAATAAATTATCCTGTAAGATATATAAATACTAAAAAATATAAAATACAACTACTAAAATGTATTTCTTAGATGTACAATGTCTTCTTTTTTCTGTTTTTGTTCTTTCTATCATTAAATAGTCATAATGCATAATATTATGGAAATATATTTTTCATATTTTTTCCTTTAGAGTTCTTTTAGAATATGAAAATATCTGCATCTAAATATTCTTAGATAATTAGGAGTTTTATGAAAGGTGAAGTATTTTTAAATAATATAACTGAGAGAAAAACAAATAACATTGTTTTTTTAATTGTTCAAATAAAAATAGTACATCTGTCTGATTTAAAAAATAAATAAAATTCAGTATTAAAATTATAATTATTTACATTAAAAAACAATGTTGAAAATCTGCATACAACATGATTCATATTTGGAATATCTTCACATATTATATGCATGGTGTGGCAGAAAAGTAATGAGACAAATTTACTTTTGCAACAATTTTATTTTATTTTTATACATTAATGTTATCTCCTTCAAAGAATTGCCTGCGGCTCCGCGGTTACATTCCTTTGGATGTTATTGACAGTACCAAGATGATGTCTTTTCAAATGGGTTTTGATCTTGGGGAACAAAAAAAAGTCACATGGACTGAGATCAGGTGAATAGGGGGCCTGGGGAACCACAGGAATCTCTTTTTTTTTTGTCAAAAACTGGTTGATGGAGATCACCATGTGACAGGGATTGTTGTCATAATGAAGCATCCAAGTGTCCACAATGTTCTGTCTGACAAAAAGAACCCTTTTTCCGAGCCTTTTAAGGACTTATTTATAAAACACTTGGTTTACAATTTGCCCTGGAGGCACAAATTCTTTGTGATACTGTCAAAAAAAAAAACAAATGAGCATTCACTTTTGATTTGCTCATGAGAGCTTTCTTTGGTCAAGGGGATTTGTCAGTGTGACACTCTTCACTTTGATATTTTGTTTTGGAATCATACTCGATTCATTACCAGTGATCACACAACTGAAGAAACCTGGGTCTTTTTCAATTCTGATGAGGTCAAGGCACACATGCATCCAATTGTCTTTCTGTTCAATTGTGAGGTTTTTTGGTACCATCTTGACACACACCTTTCTCATGCCCAAATCTTGAGTCAAAATCAGATGAAGAGTAAAATGATTCAAATTTAACTCACTACTCATCAGCCTCAATGTTAGTCGATGGTCTGACTTCACAAGAGCCCTCACTCATTCCAGATTTTCCACAGTTCTCAATGTTGAAGGCCTCCCTAAGCGAAGTTTGCCTTCTACTGCTTCTTGGCACTCCAAAAATGCTTTGTGCCACCGAAAAACTTGTGCTCTTGATAAGGAATGTTCTCCATAGGCTCGTTGCAACTTTTTGTAGATCAAACTCGCAGATTCATTAAGCTTAACAAAATTTGATGGCATTTCACTGTTCCATTTTCTGTAATGCAATACAAAAACAAAACTTCACTTATCACTCTCTCTAGGATCACATAGTTACCCGCATGAGGTTTGAAACTGTTACTGAGCATCTAGGAGGGACTGACATACAAGCTACATGAAAGGGAAGCCTGCAGTATTGCCTGATTGCTGTCAGTGATGCAAATCTCATTACTTTTCTGCCACACCTCATATGTTATTCATAACTTCACTTACATGCATACATATATATATATATAAGTATAATATATTATCATNAAATTTTGGTCAGGATTTGCCCATGGTGGTGCTGTCTATCTCCTTAAAGATGTTCTGTAGGGGAGAAGAATAGCCAACAATTATGCATTCAGCCTACGAGTGATTCCTAGGACAGTCCTCTGTTTTAAGGTGAAATGCATCCACAAGGGTCCTATGTTTATAACCAAAAGCATATAATTTATATTACATTTAATAATTAAACTATTGCTGTGAACCAATAAATATAAAACTACTAAAAACAAAACTTGACAAAAGTCTGTGTCGCAGTCATCATAAGGCTTGTAGAGGATATTCAAAAAATGACTTCCATACCACTGAAAGAGAATTGGTGTGAGATTCTGACCAATTAATTAGTTAAATTAAGAAAAAAAAAATTAATATACAGTTAATTACAAAGTGTAAAAAAAACCACTTCTTTTTCCCACAACCTGGCCTTTCGATTTCCCTCTGACCAAGAGATAAAAATGATTAAATAACTGTACAAATCAACAATCTTTAATAATGTTTTGAATAAGTTTCGAGAATAAGTCCAAACAAATGATTATTAATGGAGAAAATGTCAAAATCAATTAAATTATGAGGTAAGAAGAGTCACAATACCTCATTGATGATGTCTATAAACCTCAGATTTGTTTGCCTTATATGGTAAAAAGAGTTAGAACATCTTGAAAAAGTATCAACAACCTGGCTGAATCATAAAATTATTACGGCCCGTATCAGTCGGACCAGTGACACATCTTGACCTTAGACCACATTAAATCAAAATCACCTGATTCTATCCCATGTTCAGGGAGAATAAAAAGAACTCGCACACAACCATCGGGGCAATTGTCCAAAGAATCATCCCCTTGCCTGTTGCCATCCAGAATCCCAAAGAAAAGGAAACTACATTAAATGAGGACTTTACCAACACTATGTTAAATGAGGTATTATGATTGACCATTTTATTGTAAACTCTCTCTCGCGGTCTTTAGTTTGTAAGTAGATAAATAGTCATGTGGAAAGCTGGGTCCTTACTGACCCATTTAACTGAACAACTGTTAATTATTCTAACCCTGATTGTATTTTTTTGTAATCGTTTGTTTTATATTAAACTTGTTAAGTTATCTAAATTTTTGATTTAGTGAATGTCTCTTCAATCCGAAAAAATCTTTTCGGTAGACTACCTCACAGCCAATTCAGGTTATAAACTCCTTTTATTGCTTTTTACAGATGCATTTCGAGCTAGGTTAATTTACTAGCTCCTCCTCAGTGCTACAAAATAAATTAAATTATAAAAATTGATAAAAAACAATTCAGGTAGATGATGTTACAATAAAAATAAAACCACATTTTATAATACCTTTTAAGAGTTTCCATGAGTTTCTAATTTTTTTCACACTTATACGGAACTTTTAGTCCCGTTTACAATATTTTTACCAGCTTATACAATTATTCAAAGGGTTTGTATCTTGTATTGTAAAAAGGTCTGTTTGCTACCTTATACAAATTATAACATATAGTGACTTTTTACAAATGTTTAAACAAATTTTTTTATAAAAAACTAAACATTTGTAAAAAGTCACTATATGTTATAATTTGTATGTTATAAGGTAGCAAACAGACCTTTTTACGATACAAGATACAAACCCTTTGAATAATTGTATAAGCTGGTAAAAATATTGTAAATGGGACTAAAAGTACCGTATAAGTGTGAAAAAAATTAGAAACTCATGGAAATTCTTAAAAGGTATTATAAAATATGGTTTTATTTTTGTTGTAACATCATCTACCCAAATTGTTTTTTTATCAATTTTTATAATTTAATTTATTTTGTAGCACTGAGGAGGAGCTAGTAAATTAACCCAGCTCGAAATGCATCTGTAAAAAAGCAATAAAAAGAGTTTATAACCTGAATTGGCTGTGAGGTAGTCTACCGAAAAGATTTTTTCGGATTGAAGAGACATTCACTAAATCAACATTAAAAACAGCTAAACCATCGGAAAATTCAGAACATCTAAATGTTTGTTTTTATCTTGCATATCACCAACACCTTGTCAACAACCTAGCTAACCCTACTATTATCATCCAGCATCGGAAGAAAGTAAGAATGCCATCCATTGACACTGTGAACAAATCTTACTGATCCAATGCCAATTGAAGGGGAGAAGCCTTGCACTTCCACCCCAGCTTCTCACATTAGTGTCCTTGAAATTGAGAGAATGCCCTAGACATGCCACTTTGTAAATATAGAATGCTTCTGTATATCATATATGTTGGTGATTCCCAACTTTTTGGATGATTCTAGTTTGGTCTCATTTAGCACTTTTATATCCTTGATTGGCAAGAGCATATGCTACTAAGGCAATGGACAGGCTAGAATTCTTGACATCATCCTGGTGTTCTTTTAAATGCTGCTCTAGGGATCTCAGGGATGCTCCAACCTAGAAAAGGTTGGAGCAACCATTTTAAGTAAGTGCGATGCTTGCAGAAACTTGATTGCTTGCTCGTGTGGAAGTTTTCTGCAGCAAACAAGTGCACATGCATGACATCATTCAAAGCATTTAACATGGCCAGATTGTAGAAAGCTTGCAGTACCCAGTCAGCATACATGTATTGTGTACAGGGCAGATCTATATAGGGACTAATAGGGCTTAATCCTTGGGCCCCCAGTGTCAAGGACCCACAAAAATTGAATTATTATTGTAAATTTTTAATACTTTTTCATTATAATATATTTCATGTGTGTAGATATAATGGGCTTTATAATAGTCTATACTTTTTTATTCACACCGAATAAAATTTCTGTCTATTATTTAGTGCTAGAGATAGGTATATTATTCTTATTATAACTTTCAGCATACTCAAAAATTTTGGTCAGGATTTGCCCATGGTGGTGCTGTCTATCTCCTTAAAGATGTTCTGTAGGGGAGAAGAATAGCCAACAATTATGCATTCAGCCTACGAGTGATTCCTAGGACAGTCCTCTGTTTTAAGGTGAAATGCATCCACAAGGGTCCTATGTTTATAACCAAAAGCATATAATTTATATTACATTTAATAATTAAACTATTGCTGCATTTTAAGGTTGATTAGGTGTGTTTATTAGTTTGCATAGCAGCTGTGAATTAGTCAATGCAGATAATTATTTGAGTTTGTCTTTCCAAAACTTCATGAATTGAAATGTCATGTCATATTCTACCATGATGAGTGCACTCTCTCATTGAAATTTGAATTTTCATGCCATGTTAAATGAAGCTTTCCCAAACAGATGAACAGACAAAAATGAGCATATTCCATGGCCTTCATGATCACTGAATATTCCCTGCATATTCTAATCTAAAGAAGGCTTTTAATATCATTTGACATTACATCTCTAGAATTTTTTCTTGTAAAGTCACATTAAAGGTCATGCCTATACAATTTTGTTCTGAAAATTGTATCTTGAATGATCTTTAATGTGACCTTACAAGAAGTGAGTGTCTGGTTGTTGGGGTCTGGATCTCAGAATTCACCAGGTAGTTAGTTACCTGGTGAATTCTGAGATCTTTGGTTGTCACTAACTTTTTGACAGCAGCTTCAGAGCTAGGCAGAAGGTCTGCTGGTGCTGGCTTGCGGTCTGTGACTCCATGGTCTAGTAGTAGGCCTACTACTTATGGATTATAGTTGGTGACTTTAGAGTTTAGTGCCAGGCCTGCTGCTGCAATCTTACAGCTGGCTACCTCTGGAATGGTAGGCCTGTTGTAGCTAGTTCAAAGCTGGTAGTTTCTGCAAGCCTGCTGTTGATGACTCACAGGGAGCTTGATCATAATATTGGTAGTCCCAGTAAGGAGATTATGCTAAGGTTTATCCAAATTAATCCCCAACATTGCAAGACAACTTCTGAAGTATTGAATCACATGTGTAATGACAATGTTAAGTATTGGCAACACTATTGCCTTGGGGTAGGGGGATATAAAAAATGGCTAATAAAGGAACATTTGTCTTTTGGCTAGCATCTTACATAAGGGAAGTGCAATAAAGACAATTTGAACAAAGTCATGGGCTTGTTCTTTTCATAGTAGTAAAGACATAATAATACTAGCAAATGAGCCCGGTATTGCTTGGGCAAACAATTTGGATGATTTGATTGTACATTTGAAAATTAAGTTATTACTATCAAAAACAAAAAATCGCATCTAAAATAGTACAGTGGAAACCATTCTTCAGGTTAAGCCTTAATCCTCTCTCTCTCTCCCGTCTGCAGGGGAATTTCAAAAAATCCCTTCTTAGTGTGCATTTTCATGATGTACCCTGTGTACCAAATTTCACCTCTTTATGTTCAGCAGTTTGCTCTGGGCGATGATGAATCAGTCAGTCAATCAGGACATGTAATTTTATATACAGTGAAAACTGCTTAGGCGACCACCTGCATTCGACGGGCACCTGTCAAAACGGGTAAAAATTTCTGGCACAGAATAGTTTATCCATAGAGTCTTTGTGTAAGTTACCTGTATTAAACGACCACCCGTGTAACGCGACTGCGGGCAGCAATTTTTGGTCTGAAACAACATACAACAACTGTAATAAGCGACCACTTTCGCAAATGTATCTGGTCTAAACTATTGTAAGAACCCATCTCAACAACGTTTCCACCTCCTAATATAATGAATTAGTCTAAACTCTCGTTCGAACCCATCCCGGGCACTTCTCCCACCCTTGAAATTAGGTGCAGGTGTTAATAAATTAGTCTAGCAACAAAGGAAATTCATTTCACTTTGTTGGAAAATGTCCAAAATGCAAAGTGCTGTCGTTAGAAGATCGTACTAGAGTTATCACAACAGCAATTAGCGGCAAAGTTTAACTGTGGGAAAACAAAATTTATTTTACCCTAGACCTACAGTATTTTCCTTGGGGGTGTAAAATATTGTACACGATACAATTAATCGGCTGATCTCATCGTTTGATAAAATCTATTTTTATTTATTTATTTTGAAGCTCATATACAGTACACGTGCGATAAATAGTTTCTGTATCAACCTACCTTATTTCCACGATATTTTTAGAAAAATAATATCCAAGTAATTTTCGCAGGCAAAATATTCAAAAAACAATAAACGCATTAATGCAAAAATCAGTTTTACTTCCTTTTTCGATTCCGCGATTGTAATGAAATCGTATAATGAGAAAAAATAATAAAATCGTTTTATTATTAATTAATAATTTTTCTTATTGTATTTAATTAAGAAAATATTAAATATTAAAAAATACAGTATTTTTAAAGTTAAAATAAGATTAAACTAACAAAAACCAAAAGCAAAGTGATGGAGAGATAGGACGCGCTTGTATATTGATGACGTAATACACGTAACTGAGGAGCAAACGAAAAGAACTGAGTCTAATTAATTAAGTCAGAAAAAAGAAAGTGTGCATTATAATCGAGAAAATGCGACTATTGTATTAATCTTTAAAATATTGGTGTTAAATCTGTCTTATAATATCTTGACGACTCCTGTAAATCAGGTTATCCGATAAGAATAAAATACAATACCAATATAGCCCTATCATTGAAAAAATTCGCTTATTTTTGCTCATCTCGAGTTTTGCTTAGTAGAAATGGCTGAAAAGTGTGCAAAATACGTACAGAAATACGGTATTACAGCACCACCTGTATTGGACGACAACCTGTCTAAAAGATCACTTTTTGAAGGAACTGTGGGTGGTTGCCATAGACAGGTTTTACTGTATTTAGATTCTTTTCAGAGGTAAGGTTAGGGCTTGTCTAGCTTATGCGGTAATCTTTACTACCACTCATCTGATAAGGATCCACAAACTTGCATTTTTTATTGGTAAACACGTTCAAGTATTCCCTTAACTCAGATCTCTGAATAAGAGTTCTAGTTGTATGTATAATGGTAGATGTTAATGGTGCTAAGAAGGAGATTTAGTCTCTTTTGCCTATCCTCTTTATAATTTAACTCTTCTAGACATATGAATTCTGGATCTCATTCAAACTTCTGATTTAGAAGGCAGAGTGGAGGATTAGTGTGTTTTTGATTTACCCTCTGTTACATTACTGACACATTGGCCCATATGAATAAAAATGAAGGAAATGCTAATAAGCACAAGACAGCTACTGACAATGCCTTGTGACAATAAATCTTCCAAAAACACTTAAATACTAACAGACTTATTTATTTATTATCAATTATTTATTGTGACATTGTCACAATGCAGGCTGCAAGTTTTTATCATATTTTTAATTTGTTTAATTTAAAATATATGCTCTTCACCTCAAATTAGTAGTGGCTTGCCCTTGTATATCATACTTTTCCTTTAAACAAAAGAGTTGTGCCAGTCATCTATTAACTGCTTTCAGGGGAAATTTTTGAATTGAAATAACATGACTTCTGGTTTGCATTGGAAGTTCATTTATAGTTAATCAGGACATCCTGACTCTAAGGTTTCCATATCTGGTCTCATCTTTCGTCTATCGAACTCAGTTCTTGAGATTAAGGAAAGACAGGCAGACAGCTGACAGTGGGAATTTATAGGTCTATAATTTTTTCAAATTGCAGCCCAATAAGGTAGAAGTAAAAGCAAATGCTTTGAGCAAAAGGTAGAAGCAAAAGCATTTCATTTATTTAGAATGAATATTGATTACCTTATACTTCCAAGCAAATGCTTTTGCTAAATGAGTAAAAGGTTCTTAACATGCAAGTTATGACACATTTAATCTCATCCTTATGTTTTATTTTATTAGCTGTATTCAATTCCTATTAATCATACATGTGCTGGCTTTCATTAATTACTGTAGATATCCAATTAACATGCACCTGGTATCACAAGTAACTTGTATGTTTAATGTAAGTTTTCCTTTCCGATGAATTTACTCATCATCATGAAGTCTAGGTTTTTCTATTTCTATGTGGGTACAGTCATTTGCACCAATTGCAGCTGGAAAACAGTATTTATTTTGCCATAGCTTTTTGGCAATTTATTTTTGCAAAAAGCTATGGCAAGAATGATTTCAAGAATGGACAAAATAAATGACAGAATGATCAGTTGTAGAAAATTTTATCCAATGATTATGAGCTATTATTTTTTCCACAACATTGCTCACAATTCATGACACTGTTGACTGCTCTACACCAAGTTTTTGTCCTATGCCTTTTTGAATCTAGGATCATCTAAATATCTTAACCCTTTCCACTCTGTAAGCAGTAAGAGGGCTTTTTAGCAAGTCCATTATGAGTTTTTTCAGGCTCACAATGGAGTGGTCAGGTGGTGAGGACAGAGCCCAACATATTCAAAAGGACATCCCAAAATATTCCTGGAGTATTTTCAACCTGTCTGGATTTGATACCATGTCCTGAGTGGTAGGTTGCCGTCCTAACTGCTTAGCGATCCAGCCATCCCTCTTTTGAAGCTATCAAATATGCTACACTTGAGCATGGCATCAGTCCTGCTTTTTTTTGCTGGATAGATGTTAAATTGTGTCACTATAGTGTGATGATTTCCTTTTTTGGAACCTCCTTGAGAGCATCCATAGTGTGAGGTTACCTTCAAAGTGATATCCTTTCACTCTTGTTGTGGATTGTCCCCTGAGGCATCTTAATAATTCTGAGTTGTATGCCCAAGTTTATGCAAACAAACCTTCTTCAAAGAGGCCTGACTTGTATACAGAGCTGGTACAGGTGTAATAGCTTAAATATCAGTCTGACAAAACTGTTGTTTTCTTTATTCACAAGAGAGCTTTAAAAAGTTTCTCTGAACCTCTTCTCTGTGGTAAAAGGATGCAGCTTTCTTCTTCAGTCAAGTACTTTTGGATTTTACATGACTCTAACCTAGGGGTGGCCAACAGTTTTTGCCCCCGGGTTAAATTGGAAAGAAAACTTTTTTCTCAGGCTAAACCAGAGGCTGCCCTAGGAAAATTTTGAGGTGGTGCAAGATCTCATTGTGGTGTCACCCCGTAGAGACTAAATTGTACATAGAGATTACAGATACATTTTTCACATTATCATGCTTTATCAACATTCTATGCTGTACTTAAGAGATTTGTAATGAAGGTTAACTCTAAACGCACAGTGAGTTGTTGACTTTTTTTTTAGGCGTCAGAATTTTTCATTGAGCTATTTGGACTTGAGTAGCTAATATTGAAAGATTAATCGCAGGCTGCATAAATTCATTAGACGAGTCGTATGTTGGCCATGCCTGCTCTAACCTGTTATGGTCACCTTGAAATGATTATAGACAACAGGGTTGGCATGATTTTAAAAAAATGTTTTAAAACATTTATTAAAACATGTTTTAAAACACAGGCATTGGATTTAAAACATGGTTTTTTTTTGGAAATAAAACACTGGGATCTAGTATAATAGGAAAAAAAGCAGAAAAACTTCAGTGTAAGACTCAAGAATGTACAGAATGTTTTATTTAACATAAAATACAGCATTTTTAAATGTTTCTTTATGAAATGGCATTTTTAAGATTTGCATATACAAAACCAAAACAGGATTGCCAGCAGTGGCTTCTTCACCTTGAAGAATTTCTTATTTTCAGAAATGTACAATGCTCAGTAGTGTTTGTTTAGGTACTTGAAAACTAACAAGCTTTGCTGCCTTTTCCTGTTCAAGTCGATTTTTAAGTTTTGTATGAACAAGTCTATAGGTAGAGAAAATTCTCTCAATTCCCGCTGAAGAAGCCACTGCTGTGTTCAGCTGTGTAACTAATTTTAAAACAGGTTCATCAATTCTGTCACGTAGTGACTGCCACCATGTAAGAGGAGTGATATTAGTTAGCACAGACTCTGCAAACATGTGTTGCAGAAATGGGCTAGTTTTTGCCAAGTATTTTAAAACTGAAGGCATAGCATCTGGGTAGTGAGCATGGCACAGAGTTAGTGCAGCATCTTTCATACTGTCTGTGAGCTTTGCACCCTGGTATCTTGGGTCCAGAAGATTTGCTAAAAAGTGATAGTCTGTGATAGCCATATCAAATCTATCTTTGGCTGGTTGTGTGACTCCAGTGGTCCCAAGTTGTTGCAAGTCACTTTGAACACTATAAAAGTAATAATATCATTAAATGTATAAAATTAATAAATTTAATGAACACAGTTTTGAAATTAGATTGATTACAAAAAAACAATTCTGTCTAATGTAACTTACCCAAACCATAATTCAATTCCTTCACTGATTGTGCAGTCATTTCTTTGCATTTTGTCTAATGCAACAGCAATGATCTTTAAACATGTCAGCAAATCTTCAGCACCACGCTTAATTTCAAGGTTTTGAACTTTGACTACAATATCCTTGTGAATTACAAGCCTGTTTTCATCGCAAACCTGTTAACATAAGATTTGTAACTGTTTTTAGGATTAAACACTCGATACTCATTATTCAATACTCATTGAGTACATAAATAGAATTAACTAGCATTAGAGTAAACAGTCAGTTTACAAAACAAAATAATTATATATTTCATCTCATCATTATTACTCTAAGTATATTATTACTATATTACTATAAGTAATCACACTTCAACACAACTAGTATATGCTTTATGAATTAGTGACTTTACCCACAGTACAAAATAAGAAAGTAAAAACAACTTAAAGTAATGATAGTACCTTCATTAGGATAGGCCAGTCCTGAATGTATGACTCTAAGCAATCAGCTAAGCTGTTCCAAAGTACAGTACATCCTGTGGTAATATTAATCCTTTTTCACTGTCTCTTTGTATTTGGCTTTCGGGAAATGATGATTCCGGAAGTATACAATGATGTGCTTAACTTGTTCATTAACCTCTTTCATATTGATATCTTGAGCCAGTAAGTTTAAAATATGAGCAGAACCTCCATAAGTGACAATATCTAAATTTTCTGTCATTACTAATGTTTCTCTCATTTTTTTCATATTGCTTGCATTGTCACTTACCAGGCTTCTTATTTTACAGCCATACTTTTGATTGCATTTTTTTATTGCTGCAGTTGCAATAATTTCTAAGTAGTTTGATGTGTGCTTTTCTACACCTGTATCAACTGAGTCAATCAAATGAACTGTTCCATTAGGATCAGTCACACAGACACAAATCACTTGTTCATTATGGACATTACTCCACCCATCAATAGCCATACAGACTGTAACATCCTTTAACTCATCAGCTGATTCATTCTCAATGGAATTGTATACAGTGTCCAGTAAGGGTCCCCCAATTTCCTTTTTCTGTGGAGGGTCATATCCAGGTCGCAACATCTGACAAAATTTTATAAATTCAGGGTGTTCTACATGAGTAAAGGCTGAATTGGTGGCATATATAAATTTTGTGCATTGGAGATCCAATTGCATTTTTTTTTTTAATTAGTTGATGTTTTCACCAGAGGCGGCATAAGGCATGGTCGACGTGGGCCACTGCCTACGGCCTCGCTGTCTGAGGAGCCTCGCACTTTGAAGGTTTATGCATTACATAAAAGCCGTAAACTCAATGAAAAAATTTTACTCGTCATAAAACGATAAATATATTGACATACCAAATTTGTTATTATTTGTCTAGCAACATTTGCTGGCGTTGGGTTGCTATCGCGGGGAATCCTTGCCAGCCAGAGCTAGGGATTTCCCATTGTGTTTGTTTATGTTACTTTCATGATTCTCAAAGGCTAGAAAGCCAATCAAAGTATCGCAGTAAAGTATCCCATAAATAGTGGAGTTAAAACTCGAATATTAAATATTAATCCCAGGGCATTTTTTACACTTTGCAGTTGTCATAGCTAGAATCTGTTGTTGGTAGACACAGCTAATTCTTCTGTGGCAGCAAAAACATATTTTGGTTTTATTCAGAAAATTTATTTGCTATTTTCAAGTTCCAGCAAATGCTGGGAATTAATCAAAGGCAAATTAAAGCTTACTTTGAAGCCTTTATCAGACACGAGGTGAGAAAGCAGAATCGAGGGATTGAAGGCCGTATTATTGCAATTTGATGTCGAATGCATCGAAAGCTTAAAAAATCAAACGGAACAATCAGACACACTCAGTGATTATGATTCAGTTTTAAACGAAATTCTCAGTTTAGAATTTATCATATCATTACATGTATGGCATGAGATATTTTTGCATGTTAATATCATAAGCAAATTATGGCAATCTTTACAAGTCCATTTAAGCAATACTCTTGAACATTTGTGTACATTTTGTGACTGGATCAAAGAATATCGACAAACTGGATTCGAAAAATGCTTGTCTGATGCTCTTCGATTTATTGAGAATAGCAGTTATGAACTGCCAAAAGACTTTAAAAACGAAAGGGTAGCCAAAAAGAAAAGGATGTTCGATGATGAAGGCAGCGATCAACCTATACAGTCTCCCAAAAGCAGGTATGAAACAGATTTTTTTAACACCATGATTGATTCTGTAATAAGCAATATGAATTTGGGATTTATGTCTTTAAATCAACATTTTGAAAATTTTGGTTTTCTCTATGATCTAAGCAAGTTAAAAAATATTCCAAAAGAGCAAATATTAAAAAACTGTCAAGATTTATACTTAGTCCTGCGAGTGAGTGAGAGCAGTGACTTATAACCTTATGAATTATATGAAGAATTACAAACAATGATCCCAAATTTACCCAACTTCATTAAAGATGTGAAACAGCTGCTCCAATACATAACAGAAAATAACTTGAAAGAAATTTACCCAAATATTTACATTGCCATTTGAATTTTGTTAACAATACCAGTAAGTACTGCCTACGCTGAAAGGAGCTAATAAAAAATTATTTAAGAAATACAATGGGTCAGGAAAGACTTTCAGCTTTCGCAATTTTATCTATTGAAGCATAAATAGCATATAAGCTGAATGACGATACAATTATTAAGGAGTTCAGTAAGGCTAAAAGCAGGAAATTTCTGTTTCTTTAATTTTTTTTAATGTTAGTTAAAGAATATAGTTTGCATTTTTAGGAATAAAAATTTGACAGTTTCAACTGCTTTTTATTTTATAAAATCAGTCTTCTTGCGCTACCAGAGGGCCTTGCGAAATATACCTTGCCCACATCAAATTTAGGTCTTGCCCTGCCGCTGGTTTTCACAATAAATGAATTAATGCATTGCAATTTTACTTTGCTTTGGGATGCAGTGCCAGTGCCACTAGTAGAGCCAGAAGTGATGGTGGAGCACTTCCCACTAGTTTCAGACTCAGGCTCCTGACTTTCTGACTCCTGCCAATCTAAATAATAAATATAGAAACAAATTAATTACTAATTAGGTGTATGTTTTTAAAATTACTACTATATACAGACGTGTGAAAATTATTAGACTCAAGTCAGACCAGTATAATATAAAATGATACATTTTAGGATAAGAACCAAAAATAATACACTTTATGCATGAGTCTAATAATTTATGCACTTCTGTATGTTTAGTTCACAATGATTACAATATGTAATTGTATACTACTGACTTTAGTTTCCGAGGCCTAATTAATTTCCGCTCAGAAAATTTTTAATCCATTGATTTTTAAATATTAAATAATTATTTCCACGTTAAAGCGAATCTGACAGCTGAAATAATTGCCGGGGAATAAATACACCCAAAAAAACGTGTTTTTATAGAAAAACTATATGAAAAATCTAAAATAACCAAAAAATGCTTTTATTTGATAAATATAGCTGCAGGGATTGTTATTCTTTCATTTGAGACGTGAAAATTCACATGTGCAGTCTACATTGTTTACAAACCAGTTGACAGTATAACACAAAATTTTTGATATTTATGCTATTAAAATTGGGAAGAAACTGAAAAAAGGTATATATAAAAAGTCTATTGAATAAAAAACAAAAACAACCTGCTGATGTCATAAAAATCATCCAATAGTATTTTAAAAAATTTTAATGAAGTCAAAACAGTCCTATAAAAGTTTAGAACGATTTCATTAATTTGATTAAAAAACTCTCATAAAAAACAATGAGGCAATTAATATGGTAAAAAACGTTATAAAAAACTTTTGCAGCAAAAGTAATTAATAAAATTTTCATAGGTCATAGATAACAATGTATATGTACTAGATCATACATTTTTGGAAAAGGACTGTTTTTTTGTAACACTATGTAAACTGCCTGAGAGGGCAGAACTATGTAACTCAGGCAAAGAATTTAAGAATATCTATATAGGTACAAATTGAGTTATGACCCAGGTAAAACTTTATAGTTAGCTATAAAAAAATAATTAAAACTTATAGGCTAATGGTTCAAAATACTCACCCAGCTGTTGCAATTCCTGTATATCATCCTGTAGGTGGTTATCTTCAATATGTTTTTTCATATGAGTGACTAATCCAGCCATTTCTTTCCTACATATTTTGCATTGCACTCTGCATGCTGGTTTTCCTGGATTTCCAGAAATTAGTTTGTACTGGTTCCAGATATTATCAAGTCTTCTTCCTGCACTCATTTTTTACTTAACAAGTAACAACAATAATAATGATGTCTTTTTCCATCCAAGTAATATTACAATACATTAGCTGTATTGCTAACAGTATTAACTGGCATGTGCTGTCAGGAAATCTCCTCTTAGTGATAAAAGTCGGCATGTCACGTGCTTTTATGACCCATGACAGTGAGAAAAATTTCCCATTCCCACATTCACGTTTAGCTCACAAGTCAGAAAAAGTTTATTTACTAAATTTATGTAATAAAACATTTTTTTAAAAATTTAAAACATTGTTTTAAAACAGTATTTTATAATATAATATAAAACTGTTTTAAAACAAAAAAATAAAGGTTTCTAAATAAAACGTGTATTATTGTTTTATTTCAAAAAAAACATAAATTTGCCAACCCTGACAGACAAGGCCAAACATATCATCTAGTTATGTAGAGGATATTTGGAATCTACAACTATAATTTCCTCTTGAATTTTTACTATGATGGTTTGATCTAAAATAGTTTATTTTGCCTTAGTTTGGTGCCCTAGGGTGCTTTGTAAAGATTGTCAGACTAAACTGCAAAATTTTCAGCATACTGTATGGCTCACTATTACTATACTTTGACTCCATGGTGCCTAGTCCCAAGTTATATGAGTAGTAGCATAATTATGTTGAGAATATCAGATGGTATCAACTTGTTCAGTAAGACCATTCACTATATGGTATTCTCAACATGTTCATGTTTCAACTGACATAACTTGAGACTAGGCACCCAGAGAGTTCTTGAGTTTCTGTTAAATCTTTTCTGCACCTATTCATTCAGACTGAGGTGAGGCGGGCTCTTTTTAAGTTCAAGTGTACTGGTCAACTTATTTCTAGACCAAGTACTGTTGGACATATTACTCTACTGAGAGTCAAGAGAATGCCTGTTGGACATAATCTGAGGGTTACCTCAGATTATGTTTAACAGGCATTATATGGTTTCCTTTCACACTCACCTTCACTGATATATGAGTAGAGTTCACAGGATATAGTCTGTTTACAGATAGATCCAAAACTGATAGCAGCATTTGTACAGTATGATCAGGTAAGGGTTGTTTTTGTCTCATTGGGTAAGTTTTCCATTGTGTTTCAAGCAGAGGAGCTAGCTATTATTTGATATGCTTGCATTATTTTATATAGAAGTCTTTTTAATAAGACTATCTACATTTTTCTGACAGTCAAGCTGTCTTAAATATACTTGACTCTTGATGGATTACTTAAACACTTGTTTGAAAGTGTTGTCTTCACCTCAATGAGCTGGTTACCCATAATAGGGTCTTTCTGTTGTGAGTGCTAGGACATGAGGCTTGAAATGTACTTGCTATTTACACTAGCCAAACAGAATGCTTCTTGCAGTGTGTAGCGCCTTTGTAATCCAAAAAGATAATTGGTAGACGAACGAACAGCAATTTTCAAATTCAAATTGCTGTTCATTCGTCTACCAATTATCTTTTTGGATTACAAAGATGCTACACACTGCATTTGATGATACAGCAACCACATCCTCTACAGAATGCTTCTTATCTCTTTGCAAGGATGGAATCAGTTCATGGCATTTCTTATAACATTTTCTTTAGAGTTGTTAAAGATTGAACCAGTGTTTCTCAAACTTTTGCTCATGCAACCCAATATATTTGTTTGTAATCATCTGCAACCCAAATGTTTATAATATAAAATTTTAAAAAACATGGAAAATTGAGTCACTGAATATTATATAATGAAATAAAATTATGCATTATTGATAATTGATATAACTTCTACATGTGAAAGGTATAGTACATTTGTATTACCACTGGTTCAGGCCAATTTCAAATTGTAATAAATAACTTACTTCATATTCAATTTTTATTACCAAAATTTAACAATTAAAAAATGTAAGACTGATGATTGTAAATAAATAGACTGTTTCAAAATTATTCAGAAGTGTTTTTATTTTGAAAACTTTTACAAATTTTTTTATAAACTTAATGAACCTTTTTTAAATGGGATATAAAGTGGGATTACATAATATGTGCATTAACTCTAAGGACGCGGTCAGCATCTCTCATGTATGTAAATTTTGTTATGAGGGAACACCCCCCATAACTAGCTTTAATTTATAAGTATTTCACCAGCATTCGACGTTTCACAGGCTTAATTTTACACTTGCTTAATCGTCATTTCTACACGAATGTAATGTTCTATTTTTTAATAATAACATTGCTGTTCTAAATCTAAGTTTGAATCGCATTCATTTGGTTGCTTGTTCCATTTCGCACTTATTTGAATTCCTCATAACTGTAGCCTGAGGAAGACCCTGATAGGGTCGAAAACGTTCGCTGTTTTGTAAACACATTACTGGAGTTTCAGAAGGTTTTTATGTGATGAATAATACTGATATTTTTTATGTCATTAGAATGATAACATAGCATTACCTCTAATAGTTCATCTCCAATTTTAATTCTTCCATCTTTTGCTGCATTTCCAGAAGGATGTACTCCACATACAAAAACACTCATTTTTGTCCTATCTTTATTTCCAGCCAAACTTAATCCAAGTCCATTAGGACCCTTTTGAAGTTCTACAACAATAAGTTCTCCATTCATATCACCATATTTCTTCTTTATCTTTTCTATTTAATAAAATAATATGTAGAAATTTTAAAAATTTAAAAATGGTATTTTAGATGTAAATTTAAAAGTTTGAGTACTAATTTAAATTTAAGTGATTATGTAAATTTTAATTTAAATATTCAATTATTATACTGAAAAATATCAAAAATAGTTCAAAAAGTATTAATTAACTAGTAATTATTTAACAAATGGCTACACAATATACTATAATTATAAATGAATATTTGAGTTTATGACAAACAATTTCAAATAAATAATTTTAAAATGCTTATTTTCTAACAGTAATGAAATATTACAACAATGTTACTAAATAATAAATTTTTGGTATTTGTAACTCATCATAATCAACTCTTTTTGATTGGTTGCTGGATGAAGGATTTTTTTTATTAATCTTCTGCATCTTCATTTCTTACAATCTAATCTTAAATTGTCTAAATCAGTGGTTCCCAATTAGTTTTTCCTGCGTACTACTTCAAGAAAGAGCTCAAACTCGCATACCCCTTATAGCAGAAATTCATATTAATCCATACTAATATAATAAATTTGAAGGTAATTCTGTCTGGCTGTCTATCTGTTACCTTTTCACGTCTAAACCACTGAACAGGTTTTAATAAAATTTGGCACAGAGATAGCTTATATGTTGGAGATGGACATAGCATTTTACTGCGAGAAAATATCTTACTCTCACGAGAAAATTCGATATAATGCAAGTGAAGCTGTGGGTAGACAGCTAGTGATAAATAGAATAAGTTTTTTTACATTTATTACCTTTAAAATACAATTCTAATAATAATGAAAATAACATACGGTTATTTAATTTTAATGTGACAAATGTGCACGATTTTCTTTGCACAACTTTGTAAAATCTGGTTGCTTTTTGGTCAGTCAGCTTCAGTCTCGAGTCATCTTCGAGTTGAAGTCAGTGATGATGTTTAGTTGTCATGTTTGTCATGGCCGAAAATCCACTCACGCAGAGATATGTTGTGCAAAATAGTAGTAAATATTTTATTGCCTATTTGCTGACATGATAATAATGATAATTGTACAATTAACAGTTCGAACATTGTATTCGAACCAATTAACGGTTCAAATACAATGTTCGAACCATTTTAAATTTGAAATTGTTATTGCACAAGAAACAAAAATTGTACAATTAACACAAATTGTGTTAATTGTACAATTTTTGTTTCTTGTGCAAGAATTTCATTTAGGTATTGTCACAAATGCATTTTTTTGATGAAATTTTGAGAATATTTTTAGTTATAAATAAACAAATTTGTGCATTCCACATCATGTTGTAAATTGCCAAATTTTTGATGGTCCACCCATTATTTTTTTGATTGCTTCATCTCATGCATTTAAATTTTAAATTGACCAATTTTAGATTGCCACGTGTACCCCTTCATGCAATTTTGCGTACCCCTGGGGGTACGTGTACCACTAATTGGGAACCATTGGTCTAAATTATTAATTATTATTAAGCTATCAACATTTCCCTGCCAAAAATTTCTTTAAAGGTCCGAATAAATGAAAATTCGAGGGGATCAACCTGAAGTATGGCTTCTACCATACTATTTTAGATGAAATTTTTTGTTTTTAACTACGTTTAGTCTTCATTGAGTTCTTAGGTGTATTAAATTAATAACATTTCAGACATTGTTATAAATATTTTTATATATTTTAATTTTTTAACCAAATGTTTGAACCGTTTTAAATTCGAATTTGTTATTGCATATTGGTTCAATTATAGAATGATTGTAAATGTTCCAGAAAATTGATCAAATTGAAATAGTTTGTTTGATTCTCAGAAATTCTCATCATTCTCAGCGGTAGGTGTTATATAATAATTACTATGGTTGTTGAAATACTGAATATAAATGGGGTTTGCTTGCAAAACCCCAGAGGGTGAAGTTGCGGATAACAGCTAGTTTTATTATAAAATAAACAATAAATAAAGTTGAAGTTGATATTTCTATTTTTTTGTCTACTGTTTAATAAATTTTTATAAATATACTTATTTAATTCTCTATAAAAATAAATAAATTTAGTTTATATGCATAAGAAAATTCCTAAATGAAGAAAGTTATCTGTTGCAAATATTTTTGAAGGTTTACTTTACATACATAACATGTAAAGTTTGTGAGAATGGTTTTTTCTCTTTGTCTAATTTTAATTTATAAAAATGTTTAATCTACACTCCTGTTTGCAGTTTATGTAATAATGTAAAAGTGTGTGTGAATATAAAAAACTAAATATATTTTTATTTTAAGAAATATCTCCAAATTTCTTCTCTAATTTTGCATTTCGAAACTAAATAAATTTATCGATGTACTTTATCATACAAACCATTGACATAACTTTTTATTTTGAAACCTACTTTGTTAAAGCCTTTAATTATGTGCCAGAGTAACTTCTAAATGAAAAAATATTCTATTTTAAATATAAAAGGAATTCTGTGACCCAAACTCAAAGGAACGTGCAGTTTATAGCACATAGATAGCGAGAAATCTATATAATGACCTTGGAACTGCTGATCAAAAATGGCAGCTCCATAGGGAACATTGGTGGATTGACCTTATGTTTATAGACCTTGTTTATATGTGACATGCATACATTACAAACACGAGTGAAGTGGCTACTTTGCAGGCATTTTGAAAATGACAAAATAATCAGCTGCCATTTCCTACAACAAGACCAGACCATTCACCAGACATATACCCATGTGATTTTTTGCTTTGGGGATATCTAAAGAATGTTGTTTAATGGACAGATTACAATTTAGCAGAACTGAAAGCCAGCATCAAGAATCATATCCACAACATCTCTACTAAAACACTCAGATGTCAAACATGTTATTTTGCAATTTCAGCTAGCATTGGAATGCAAAGGAGCATTTGTTAAATCACTTGTAAATGTTTTTTAATTACAAAGTTAAAAAAAAACATTTACAAGTAATTTTATGGCTTTCTACCAAAATAAAGCATAAATTGTACCCCTAACAGCAAATTTTTGAACTAAATTTTTATCTTCAAATAAAATTCCATTACTTCACAGATATTCATACAAAACTAACCAGTGTTTTATTTCAGACCTTTGTAAAATCAGAACTTTAATTATAATCACTCTGTATTTATAATAAAATATAATTTTCAAAAGTTGTAGTGTCAAGGAAAACAGAAACTCAGGAACAGAATTGAAACAGAGTTTTCATTTCGGTTATGTTTATGTTTTAACTTGACTCCACTAGTGCCAAATGTTACTTGGAAATGCCCCACCTGTCAATCAGTTCAGTAATTCCTCTGCACTTTCCATTTCTGCACTGCTTCATTTGTTGTTTCCATTTAAAACATTTTATAACTAAACAATTCCACTTTTAGGATTTCAGTGCAGTATATCAAACTTTCCTGCTGCAATTCCAAATTTTTCACCAAGATTTAATGATGTATTTTAATGATGTATCCTTAAATTCTTTACATTTTTTTTTGTTTTTGTCATATAGACATCTATATTTTCTAACTTCTTTGATACACAGTTCTAAATATATTCTCATTCTCTTCACTGTATTTTCCGCTGTTACGACAATCTACTACAGTATGATGGAAAAGCGGAAGGAAAATGGATAAGTTAAATAATTTTTAACTCTGCGTTCAGCCTTGTTTCTGTCCAACTGAATATTCCAAAACTGAAACTTTTGTCAGTTTGGCTGTCAGTTCTATGATTCCGTTGTGGATTCAGGTAAAGCTTTATGCTTTCAAGTATTGGCAAGCCCCAAATCCGACAGAGGGCACTGTTTTTCAGCCAAGATGGCTGCCGAAACAGGTAAGGAACCGACCATGTGTTTATTCAGTGCCTGAGCCGATTCAGTTTCCATAGATGACGACTACTGCGAGGATCAAATGGAGAACAAATAATTGAATTTATGTCAAATTCTAGACTATATCGGCGACAGGAAATGTTGTCCTGTAGAAGGCGAAGCCGTTTCGGATGCTGGACACATTGTATTTTGTGGATTAAACTCTAACAACAACACTGAATTTCATGTTGTTGCTTTAGTGTTGCAATCTCAGATATTGTCATTTTTATACATCTCAATTACAGGAGAATGCACGTGCAAAGTGGTGCTGTCTGGTTTTTGTAAACATGTGATAAAAAACTGCTTAAAATATTTAAACACTTCTCATCTGTTAACATGTAATAAACATTTTATCACATGTTAACAATTTTGAAAACAGACATAAGGATTGCCATTTTTCATTTACAGTAACTTGGTCGAATTTTGTGTTGCTGTTTCTATTACTATGGATTTATTGATATATAAGACGTTATTAGTCATCTTGCATTAATTTTCTTAAATATGAACAATATTTCAAGAAAGTAATCCATTCAATCTCATCTGTATTAATATTTAATATATATAAAAAAGAAAGATTATTAGTTTGTTCTTTATACATTTTGAAACAGTTTGAGTAAATGCAATGAAACTTTTCAAGGACCATTCTCTCATCTATGAGGAGGTCAACAACTACTTTTGGTCCAAATTGACTTCAACTCCTCTGAACAGGCCCCATTTCATCTGTCCAGCTGAATGGTGTCATTCGAATAGGAAAATTAATACAAAGTTACCAGTGAGCACAATATGTTTTCAAGGTTTCCGAGTTTAAATATTTGATCCATTTTTTGAGAAATTTGATTGTTTGGCCGATTAACATTTTGTTGTGAATGGTACGTTAGAGTTAACATTAGAAAATATTTAGATGTCTAATTATCTTTTTGTACAGGCGGAAGTCAACGACTATTTTCTATTGAAAAATATCAATTCATGACTACTTGACCAACAAAATTGCGCCATTCCGTATCCTCTGAGAATCGCAATAAACATGGCATCAATAGGCTAAAATTACCAAACTCTTAATATGGTTTTCATTTTAATGTTTGTTGTTCTTAGTTTTTGCTGAACATGTCTGCTAGTATAATATACAAATTCTAAGTCATCAATATTTTAAAATGGCTTTTTTAGTATAAAATGGAGTTTTCAGAAGTAACAAACTCGATTTAATTAAAAATTCGTCTTGTAATTTACATATTATTACATTTTAAGTTTTGCAGTAATATGGAGTAACAATTTAAGCTACAAAACAGCTAAGCTAAACAGAAATTACAAATAGAAAAATATAATTTATTCGTTTTTATGGTGTAAATTTACGGGCCTAATATTTTAGTTCATATAGCATAAAACAAAACAAAATTTTATTATTGGTTTACATTAATTATATTAAAATGACCATTAAAGTATTTCGTTTGTTTGTTAAGTTATGGCAACGCAACACTTGGGTGATCTGCCTAGGGGGAATGCCTTCCGGGAGATATTTTTAAGGGAAACTGGCCCCTATTTAGTCGTTACAGACGTGGAGAAAACCCGAAAAACTCCACGTGGCCAGCGAACCCACGATTGAACTCCCAGTGTTCAGGGTACAAAGATCACTTGACCACTGGTGGGCCAAAAGTATTTCGTACATTGAATAATTTCTACAAATATTCAATAAATAATGATTCAGAAACAATTAAAACAAGAACACGCCTGAATTCTATTTGCCGAGTTTATTTTCTTTCTTCTGAACGTTTTCAGCCTTTAGAGACACAAATACAGTGTTAATAAAGGACTTGATAACACGATTTTGTGTTGTTCCGTCTGCCTGTGCAAGCATGGCACAGGCAGACGGAACAACAGTCAAATGGGATGAAGCGAAGATCATTAGAACGATGCACTCACCGTCCATAGCAACGGAAATAGAAAAAATAGAGATAAACGTAAAATGAGGAATCGATGTCTAAATGCAAAAGATGCAAATGCATTATCAACAGCATGGAAATACAAAATTGAAAAATGTATGGGTTTTAATAATCCGTAAAGTAAGAACTGAAAGTTATAGGAATTTTTATATTGTTGTATATTTAGATGCGTGTAAATTTGTTATTTAATTTTTGCTAATATGTAGCACGTTTAGTGATATATTTAATTTAATTTAATTAATTTATTTGTTTATTTATGTAATATACAAAAAGTTGTTAACATATTCAAAAATTCAAATAAATAAAAAATCGAACGAATGGTTCCATTTTGGAACGATAAAGGAAAACCTGAAGACGGCCTATCCAAATAGGCTGAAAACGTTCGGAAGAAAGAGAATAAACGCGGCAAATAGAATTCAGGTGCATTCTTGTTTTAATTAACTGATATTGCTGAGAAAGAGCTAGATAGATTAAGAAACAGTTCATTCATGTTAATTTCTTATTCTAATGAAAATAGTCTGCTGCTAGAGAAAAATTGTAAAAGCCATTTTTATTTTTTATTTTATTTTAAACTTTGTTTTTGGGGCAAATAATATAGTCTCAAATATACCTGTGTTAAGTCAAAAGAAGCTTAAGATATTTCACGGTGAATACCAGCCAATCACTGTCGAATTTAAAACTTCGAAATGTATTGATTCATTTCAATACCAATTAGTTATTCATCAAAACTGAACCTTATAAAATGCACAATATTCTCATCAGATTTCTCTGAAATATCGAAAAGAATTTATTTAAGCATTTATCTTCAGCATCATTATCATTTCTCTTCTATTGTGGCAATAAGTTGAATTTTATTTTATTTTGCTTATGTCATAAAAGAAAATGAATTGACTGATAGTGAGATCGAACAAATCATTTTTCTTTTTTTTTCATTTTTAATTTTTTCCATCCTGTCAGCACTATGAGGGCCTTTTTCCATACTCATCTGGAGTTCGGCTAGACCTACAATGGGGGCGGCCGAGTGATGAGAAATGGCATCAGACATATCCTGGGCAGACCATCCGCGAAACATTCCTGGGGAACTCAGATTCCTGCATCCCAGATTCAAAACCTCTGCTTGCCAGATTCGATCACAAGTTCCCGAGATCGTGTGTCCACAAATCATGACTGTGGAATAGAAGCAATACATTTGAATTGTTTAAATACCATTAAACAATTCAAATTTATGGTTTCCACCAAATATATAGAAGGAAATTAACACATATCATAGAAAATAATCCTCAACTTATCAGAGTTCAAATAAAATATCACCCTTAGAAATAGAAAAGTCATAGCCTATATGAATTTTGTACCTTATCACTGAATTCTGATTCTAAAATATGACTTTAAAGAAATAAAATACGGTAATTTCCTTTCTTAACTGATATATAAATGCTTAGAACTCTTATTATGAACTCAGTCATTCGTATTTAGTATAGAGGGAGAAAGTTATTTTATCGATTTTCTTTAAAAACGCAATGATATCTATGTCGAGTTATATCACATATTCCTTTAAAGACGTTTAATAAAATTTTAAAGATCTTCATCTACCAAATAATTTCAAAAGTCATTATAGTACTTCTCTGTCTACGAACATGACGAATTTAACAGTTCCGAAAAATTTCCACGAAAGAACTGAAATTAAGCAGTATTGATATACTGTATAATAGTGATATGTATTAATCTCTGAATTATATTCGACGAAAAATAATTAGACTATAATTTAATTTACTAAATTTTTTTTAAGTTAATGAACAAAACATTTTATATAACCTTTTTCGTTAAAACGATTTGTTTTTTCGTAAAAATTTACTTTTTGAAATACAATTCAGTATCAATTTTTAATAGGTTTTATAAAAATTTGGGTTTTATCATATTATTAATTAATTTCACGGATTCCTATTTGATAAAAATTGAACAACTACATTCATAAACAAGCATTTAGATATCTCTTGTATTATTTCTATATTGAAAAAAAGGCTTTAAAATAATTTAATTGTTAGTATTCAATGCTAGAACACTATATATATATATATCGCTAATGATATAATTTAAAGAGTGATATACAGTATACTTGTTTGGAAATAACTTCGAGTAAAACAGCGAAGCCATTTTTGGGACGAGACTGTCTCGGGGAGTGCGAGCAACGCATGCGCAAATCTCTCACTCGCGCCTGTTTGTAGAAACAGTTTCAGCATTTCTTATTTTCTTTTGACCCGGTTCTCGGTCCCGACTACCTACAAGTCTGGTTTATTTTATTCCCACTGTCGTCCGTTGTCTGTCTGTCTTTCCTCAATCTCAACGGTGTTAGATAAATTAAATTCAAGATTAGATATGGAAAGCTTAGGGGCAGAAGGCCCCGATTAATCATATATGAACTTCCTATGCAAACTGTAAGTCACGTTATTTCAATTTAAAACTTTTCTCCTCAAAAGAGTTAAATGACCGGCACGACTCCATTGCTAACAGAAAAGTATGACGTACAGTACAGTAAGGAACACGATATTACAGTATTAATTTGAAATGGAGAGCATATATTTTAAATTAAAAATATGATTAGAAATTACAGCCGGGCATTGTGATGATGTCACAATAAATAATTTCTCATTTACTTGTGTGTTATTGCCGATTTAAAATTGTTATTCAAAAGGTAAATATAGAGCCTTTGGTTAAAGATTCGGTTGTGAGCAAGATCATCGTGTTATATATGTACCAGGAATTCCGATTCCGAAATGTGTTTCAAGTAAAAGGAAGTTGTTACGAATAGGCATCGCCTTTGGGTTGCGTCGCATTATCCCATCAACCAGCCAACCTTTCGAATTTCTTAATTTTCAATTGCTTACAAATGTTTATATTGGGATTACGACTTTCATTCACTAAATGCAAACTTTCTGAGTCCATGATTTTGCTTGTACTTTTCAGTTAGACCATTACTTCTGAAACTAGTGATGTAACAGATTAGCAATGTTTTTCCCAAACTGTTAGGGACTGGTACCGAATTCTTGCCATATTGCATGCGAGTGTTAAGAAATAAGAAAATACTATAACGCAAACATTCTATTTATCATTCACTTCTTCTTCAGCTGTAAGTCGATATATTACTGCAAACATCACTCACCACGGAACCTCCTCTTATACTTTAACGACTACATTATCCAAAATCATAAAAATACATATAGATTTAATGTTTCGTTGCTGATCTCCAATTTATACGATCTATAACAGGTCTCATCACAAACACGTCTTACTTTTGTCACAGTTTAGTATAAATGTCCTGGCTAATTTTGATATAACACGAGGAATCGTTTTCTTTTATAATACCCAGTAGTTTAAGTCGCCCGACTTTATCATAATCCTTCTTCATTTCAATAAATATTAAATAAAAGTTATTTTTCTTTTTCTTCTGACTTCCTCATATGTTACAGAACAAAAAGATTGTCTATATTTTTGACCTACTTGGCATAAAGCCAAAGTAGGTAAAAAATATTTCTATAATTTCTCCACTATTAAATAGAGGAACCGCCTACCAGAATTTAGAAAATGTTGGAGAAAATAAGACATTTACTGGTCATATTTACTGGACATATCACGTTGTCATTGTATTAAAATATTATTCTCGACAGTTTTCTATTTTTTAGTTTTTTTTTTTAGTATATGGGTTACATTAAAAATTATGAATACAGTGCGCTGTATATATTAGATATTCCTTTGTATTGGTTAACTAGTGGTGCTATAATTGTTATGTTGTTGCGATGCGTTTGTAAGCTGACAAAGGGTCCTTGTACCCGAAATGCATCCTTACCTAAATTTGAAATGTGATTATTAAAGACTAAGTTTATTGTAAAAGTTCTGGTCCTTCTTTCTGTCAGTCTTGGTGTGATAAGCCCACCAAACTGTTAAATCCTATTTTTTAGATTATCCAACTCTAACGATTCTAACTAGATGTTTATTCATATCATTATAACAGTATCTACAAATAATTTATTTTCAAATGACATCATTTATTTTCATAATGTTTAAAATTTTATTCGTGTAAATCACAATTTTCGGTACCCTAACATTACTCGAGATATGGGAAAGTGGACAAGTATTCCAGAGCTGCCCTGATTAAACCGGATCAGTTTGTCAATCTACTTTTTATCATTACAAAAAAATCCAGCAACGAGTTGCGTAACTTTCCCGGTTGTTAAGAGATTTTATTTAAAAATAACTTTTATATTATTAATAGGGTTAATAATATAAAAATTAATAATATAAAGCTATAAATAAATAAATAAATAGTGTGTGGTGTCATCTGAGATTTTGTTATAAATAACTTTCTATATTATTATTATAAAATAGCAAAAAGCTTAATTTTGAGGGCAGGTATGAGTTTTATAAAAATATTGTAAATGCTAATAACGAGTAAAATTGTTTTTAAGTCCGACTACTCTCGAGATATAATACATGGTCCTTCTAACTCCCTATCCCTTCAATTTTAATTAAACTTAACCACTAAAATTTAATAGCATAAATGCCCTTAATATACAAGCTACCACGTCAAATTTCGTTTCTTAGTCATTACTACATCTTGAGATATTAACCGAAATAGACGCCAACACACACGCGAAATATTTTTTGCCTTTTTTTTTACTATTTTGTGTTCAGGTGGTCTCAAAACATGGAAATTTACAAAAAAACCCGAAAGGTCGAATTTGACACGATTCCAATATTTTCCCTTGTTATGTATACGTAACAACGAGAAAGTAAAACGTAAAAATGACTGAAATACTTTCACATTTGTCTTAGACATCTAGAATATTTGGAAATAAAAAATAAAGAAAAACTCAATATCATTGGCCAAAAAACTTTGGAGGACAATTTTCTGCAGTTTGTATCAAATATTCCGAAAATTAAAGAAATTTTAATACATTAATAAAAAAAATATCTATATAATAAATACGATTACTTTATTTGACAAACATATGCTCAATATTGCCTAATGCGGATATCCCGGGATCGACTCCGAGCAAACGTTTAACCTCAGAATTTCTCATGGGATCAATAAATACACATATAAAGTATTGTATTAATATCTGCCATCATAAAATCGATTGTTACACAAAATGGTTTATTTTAATCAATACACTGGAACAACTTGAAAAATGGTCATCATGCAAAAGTACTCATTAAACCAAACACGTTAGTCTTCAAAGGGGCCACAAGACTGCGCTATCGGTTTCATCACAGATGGTGCTACAATCGGTAAAAATAGGATCAACTTCATTTTCTTAAATGGGAATCCCCATTTTTTTATTGCATATTATTGTTCTACATAAAAAAACAAACTTTTATCTATCAATTGTTCTGAGCGTTTAAACTTTTGCGCGGCCGCCACAACTTGTAGATAATTTTAACACACTTTAATGGACGGTGGATTGGACGATACGGACTAGCACAATGGTCCGCACAATCGCCAGACTGCAATTTTGCAGATTTTTATTTGTGATGATATTTAAAAATGCTATTTACGAACAGGAACCAACAAGTAGAAAAGTTATGATCAGGAGAATTCGAACAGCTTGTACCACGGAACAAGTTACTAATAACTAAGAGAATTTCCAACAGAGATTTACGCAGTCAGGAGAATGAAAATGTCTTTGAACATCATTTGCAATAGGGAGAAAATTACAAAAGACAATGGAACTCCCTGCACGTTAATTAAGCACCCTTAAAAATTTAATTAACATGAAAACTGCATTGAAAAAATTTAAGATTATCTCAAGCACAGCTTAAGGACAGATTTTAATAATCAAACAAGATCAACGTCATCTATTTATCATAAGCATGATGACTAACACGCTGTAGAACAAATTTTTGTAACAGTTCATTATTTGAAGAAAAGTAATTTTTGATTAAAATTCCACCAAGTAATAATAATTTTCCAATCTTTTTATTAACGTTTTTTCAATGAACTTCATATTTGCACTTTCAGTAGCTGCGTAAAAGTTCAAATGTTAAAAGATGTAAGTGCATCTTTCAGATAAAAATTTGTTTTTTTTTATGCAGAATCATAATAAGCAATAAAAAACGGAAATTCCTATTTAAGAAAATGAAGTTCACCTTCCATTCGCCAACTGTAGCACTATCTATGATAAATTGTACACTAATAGCGCGTCATCATGTGGCCCCAATTTTAGTTCAATGAATAAAAACATTCATTCAGCACGATACGGTTCTTTTCGAGTTACAGTATTCCAGTGGGTTGATTAAAAGGAACATCACACACTATTTTAACCATATATATATATATATGGTTAAAATAGTGTGTGATGTTTCATATATATATATATCTGAACGAATTGTTTTTAAAAATAAATAACTAACTATTATTGAATATTAACTATTACTGAATATTGTTTGAAGACAAGTTCTTGTTTCATAAATAATAACTATTACACTAAACTGCTCCAGGCGTCGCTAAAAAGATAAATAAATATATCTTAAATATAAATAAATATATCTTGTCTATATTTATTCAGTAAAGTGAGTATGATCGATTGGCATAAAGTTTCAGCATGTAACACAAAATAAAAATAATAAAGAAATTAGCTCTGTAAATTTATGCTGTATATCTAGGAAATAATTTTGTACAGATGGATATAATTCAAGAACAATCTTTATAATTGCAAATGTAATTAAACGTCATCAGATTTTTTGTTGTGCATAAATATCTCGTATTTAAGACAAATTTCACGTCTACTTCCTACAGTAAAACTTGACCGAATCGTTTGCGTTGACATAATTTATACATCGTTATGCATGTCTCTAGTCGATTTCCTGCTTTTAAATATTATCTCCAAATCATGAATTTTAAAATAACGATGATAAAATTTAAAAGCACTTTTTTAGGAACCAGATTAAAAAGCCGAAAAATGTTTGTCATATTTTCTTCATCAACTCACTGATCATCTACTTAAATCTACATGATGTGTTATGAAACATCCTGCGTACTTCCCCTAATAAGTACGTATTATTCTGAATGAAAATTCCAGAAGAGAGAGAAGTCCAATATTTAATTTTTTAAGGAACACCAATAATAGTATTATGTGTATTTAATATTTATGTAAATATGTTCTTATGTAAAATATGTCCAAACTTTGGCATCATTATAGAAAACATTTACTGTTTCTGTCTCTGGCCTGGCAATCACTGTTGAATGCCAACCCGCCACTTCCTCCCCCACCACAAGACCGTGCATGTCAGAAAGGACCCACTCCGTCAGAATTGACACACGATCCCAACAAATAGAATACACTCTGTCCAGGGAATTCCAGTCGATCTGAAGAAGAGCAAAGAGATTGCTCGAAAACATTTGTCAACAGCGATATACAGTATATATGCATCACACACCAGTGGTTACAGGTTCCGGATAGTGTATAAACTTGTGAATTTTATAAGGTATTTTTTTTTATTTTCTTTCTTCGATACGTCCTTATTTTCCCCAAAAAATATGGTCACCGTATATATGGCCCGTGATTTGAACTTACTAAATTTCGAATTCAATTTCGACCCAATTTCAGAAAAAGGTTTGCCATCGCTGATCTATAGTGTATCATGTTGAATGGAAATTTCATTCACGTACAAAATTCTTGAATCCTATGTTAGACTTTTATATCAATAACAAAGGTTTGAAGTTTTAGATCACCAGGAAGTCCTGTCAGCTTTATTACTATTAAAGCTAATTAATTTTTACGATTTAAACATAACATTTAAAGTATAAGCTTTTATTAGAATAATCATTACATAAATCTAATTTCCATCCTCGCTATAAACAAATTATCCAGGGAAATACTACTCAAGTTATATTTTCAGTAACCTCAGCCACCCCCACAAGTGTTTTCTGATGCAGCAATGACTAAACTACTTCTCACTTAGACTATTCTCGATCATCTTGTTCTTGGAAAAAGATAAAAACCTGTCCTTTTTTTAATATGAATGAAATAAATATTCACCAACTTTTCTTCAATTGTAAAATCTTATCAACTACTCCAGGGGTGGCCAAAACGTGGCGCATACGCCAAACTTGGCGCATTGAACGATTACAAGTGGCGCTTCAGTCAGTTCTGAGCAACATTGCCAGATTTGGCTTCTTTGCAATTATGAATATGTATTACATAGAAAATTAATTTTTTATAGTCTGTCTTTGCAACCTTATCTGTTGCACAATTCGTTGCAATCAACTTTACAGATAAAATGAGTGTTCTCCACATAGTAAATTACAGTATATGCATGTATGTTTATTTTCGATCAGTTTACAGGTGTCTAAATGACAGTGCTAACGTCCGACGATAGTGCTACCGTCCGGACAGTCCGGGAATCGGATTGGACTACTAACTTCTTTTCCCGAGTAGTTCCTGCGACACCTGTTGACCTTGTTTTTGTTTTCTTTTTACTTTTGCCTGTACGATACACGATACATTCGTGTTCATGTACACCACTAATATCGTATAGAACTATTTTATACGGGTAACTACACTACAACCGCATTTTTCGTTGTTTGTTCTGTGGCAAAACTGAATTTTCGTCTTATAAATTGAAATACCTAATTAAGGGATGGCCGAAATCTATCTCCGCCCCGGGCTGCTAACACCCAAGGTACTGTACGCCACTGCGCATCTGAACTCATCTATCTAAAAATTGGCGCATGGTATGCAAAAGGTTGGCCACCCCTGAACTACTCTCTCAAAATTCAATCTCGGCCTACTCAACATTGCTCCGAGGACAATTTTCGACTCGTCTTTCATAACATTTCGAATTATCGAGTTCTGAAAATACTGAACTTCGACAAAGAATACTTCAAAAGAGGGTACATCACGCTTCCATCTTCAAGATTCTATAGACCTAATTGTAACTGAATCCCATCATATCCCATTTTATTGTATGACTGGTCGATTGTGAAACTCTACA
Organism: Centruroides sculpturatus; assembly: GCF_000671375.1. Lineage (NCBI taxonomy): Eukaryota > Metazoa > Arthropoda > Arachnida > Scorpiones > Buthidae > Centruroides > Centruroides sculpturatus. Next base: position 530,221 of record NW_019385104.1, on the reverse strand, counting down.
TGTAATTGTTAAACTTTATTGTTCTTCTATCAATTTCTCTCGTGTAATTGTATTTTAACAATCCCAATGGTTTATATGTTTCAATGGTACTGTATCTTTTGACCAACAATGTAATATGCCTCCTACAGGGCAAGATATCCCTTCCTAATCGTTTACTATTATTATAAAAATTAGTTACAGCAGAGGTCGGAAACGCGAAGCCAAGAATCATAGTCACGCAAGCGCAATATATATATACATGTAATTTTATTTAATTTGATTTTGTGTTATTTTATATACGTACTTTTAATTTTCATTTTTTAGTTATTACATGCATATATGATCTTTCTTTTTATATAAATATACACATCTTAAGACATAATTTTGTTTACATTTATTACAACATAGTTTAATTTTTGAAAAAAATTACAATGCGCCCTCCGATGGTTTTTAAAATTTTGTCGTGCTTTTAGTAACAAAAAAGGTTGCCGACCCTTTATTTACAGTATATAACTTTTCTTTACTTTTTAAATTTAAATACATTTCGATTGTGATTGTTTAGTTAAGCAATAAATTATTAATAAATATTATTTAATGTACCAATATATTGATTAATTAGAGAAATGTTGGCGCAATATTAATGATTAAGTATATAATATTAAATATTCAATGCTATAATTATAAATCAAATTAATATTTTAAATTATTGATATATTGTAATTCTTTCTCTTTTTAAAAACCTTGCATATTTTATACAACTATGGATTTTTTCTTAAATGAATAGTTGTATAGTAAATTTTGCTAATTTATATTTTTAGGATCTCACTCTCTCTCTCTCTCTCTCGATTCTTCTCAGTTTTTATCGTTCTAGTAATTGTGCTATTCTTATCCTGTCCTTTTTCCTTACCGGCTGTTATAATATAACAAAGGAAACAAGTATGGCGATCGGTCAAAAAATGACCCCCAAAGATTTATACATTTTTGGACTTAGGACACATTAAAATGCAAAAGAATTCGGAAGTAATTTCTGTATGTATGGATGTTAGTGTGTGTGTGGGGAAGGCACGATATTGTTCACTCTCTGAAACTTAATAACTCCTGTGCTATTTGTCGAAAATTCCTGAAATTTTGCAGGTGGATTTATGCTATTAAATTTTAGTGGCTAAAAGTTGAGGAGCGGGGATATAATGGGGGTCATATCTCCATAGGGTCGGACTTAATGACGATTTTACTTGTTATTAACATTTACAATTTTTTTTAAATATATATATATAACTCAGTGTGCTTAGTCATACTTTAGATGCATTAAGTGTGTAACAATAACAGTAATTATCATCACTGTTGATTTTGGTACAGCTTTATAACGGAAGAAACTATTTTTTAGTGTAAGATTTAGTGAACGAATGTGTGGAGAGTAAAGCTTACTATCGTGGGATGCAGTTAAAGAACTAGTGATTTCAGAAATTTTACCCTGTTGGACAGTTCAAAATTTAGTTAAAATTCTAGATGAATATTACACGGACTCTGTTCCTAAATAAAATGAAATGATAAACGTATACGTAACGTACGAAGAAAAATTGTATTTTACTAATGTGATGATGAGGATTTTTCAGAATATTTCAAAGTTATGTACGACAATCAGTTTCGATTGGCAGAGTTATCCATACCAAAACCATGTTTTAGCTAATTACTAATATATAGACTTAACTAATCAAAACTGTTTTCAAAAAATAAATAAATAAATGAATGAATAAATAAATAAATTCGAGAATGTTGTTATCAAATCTTTAAAAAAAGTCTGTTTTAATAATTGCCATATTTTTGTGGTACTTTTGTACGAATGCTAATATAAAAATAAATGATTTTTACATCTGCTCCTTGTTTTTAATTAAACAAATACGCAGTTTACGTGCATTCTGCAAGCTCCTAAACTCTCTACTTTCTATCATTTAAATTCTATAATTTAGCTACGTACAATTTTAAAGTAATGAGCATGGCTTAATTACGTACACGACTTTAAAATCGTTATCGTGTTTATTTTCTATTCAAAAATTGTTTCCATGGATACTTTAAGTATTATCTGTGGACTGTAAAATCGATTGTAAAAATATCTTAATTACTTAAAAACTGCTGAATCGTTTCGTAGGAAGATTGATGCTATTTATTGCTTTTTTTTTATATATATATAAATGGATGAGAAGCCATTTGAGAATTTCCGCGTACATTACACTTGACATTATCATCTATTCTTCCCATTATTTTTTGCAAACCACTAGTGATAAATTGGTATAATATCAGTCTTTTTATCTAGTGTAATCATTAATAAATTCCATAAGACTCTGTATATTTGGAATAACAATAAAATTTGATAGGATTTTGCTATCTGTTATTTTCGTGTTTTTTTTCTTATAAAGGGAAGACTGAAATTAATTCAAATTGTAGCATGAAGTAGACTTAAGTCATGTAATTGCTATTTGCGATTTAGAATTTTAAAATGGATATATAACAGTGGCGTGCCGTCATTAGAAGCGGTGGATGCGACGCTTCCCTTGTATTTTCTAAATAATAAATACATATTAATTTTAATTATATGAAAATAATCGCACATTATTATAACCGCATTATGTATCTTATTACAAATTTCTATACTACACGTGAAAAAAAAGATAAGATCGCTATTCTATATTCGAATATTAGTGACGGAGTAGCGGAGTGGAAACACTATTGTCAGCATCCAAAAAGCTAGATTCGCGCCTGCATTTTACAGAGCACCAACGTCACCCGGTTTAGCCGGTGGAAGCCTAGAACCTCGGGTGGCTGCTACACTTATACCGCATCCAATTTATCCAGGACCGGTTTCGGGCTGTTAGACGCCCGCCTTCTAGATATTTGGCCGCCCTCGCCCGATTACGCGAATCACGAGTAGATTTATAACTTAACCCAACCGATAAGAATTTACCTGTATGTTTTTATGATAGTTTTCTGTATAGTTGACAGGAATTTTAAAAAATCCGTTAAAATATTTGATATATTTATTCCGCTCTCCGATTTTATATTACGGATTTCAATGTTAAACCGGTAATATTACGATTTCATATGTCCCATGTTTAATGAGATGTAGAAAAAAACGTGTACAATTCTTGTATAATGTTAAAAAATTAACTTTTACTTTCACAGCATCGTTTACAACTAAATTTAATGAATGAGAGAGATGCACGAGGTACAGAAAAAGCTCTAGAATTTATTTTCCTTAAATTTACGATTTATGTATCCGTTTGTCATAAAAATTTGTCTTTCCACTTTTTCCCGAGACTACAAATATTCGAGTACAAAGTAACCGGTTTCGACTTATTTCTACTTTAGTAGTAGTTAAATAATTAAGCGATTAGGGACACAAAACCCTGATGAGAGCCGAAATTTTACTTAAACAAAAGCCTAACAGAACCAATCTTTAGCCGAGTACAGTGGGAGTGATTTCTTCGAAATATTATATGTAATAAAGACAGACATTTTTCCAGTTCGACGAGAGTGACCGAAAAGTTGTAAATTTTGGAAATTTCCGTGGACAACACCTGGTCCTAAAACGAATTAGTTAGAAAACAAAAGACGGACAATCTATTAAGTTTAACATATTTAGACTTTTACAGCTATGGTGAGAAACGTTTAAAATTTACAAGAATCCTGTCTCGTCTTTTGAGGTATATTAGTGATGCGACAAAAGAGGCATTTGAAATTGACCGGTATGGGCACCCTGGGGATTTGGCAGCCCGCGTGCATGTACGCACCACACACCTTGCAGGACCGTCTCTGATTCCACTCGTAGGGAGCTATTTGACTAAGTGGTTAAGATTTAAAAAGTAAAGAATATTTTATGTTATTTTTATGTACGTTTCATTACAAAGCTATATTTAATTATAATTTTCTTTAAAAGTATATTTGTACAATTGAAGAATATTTTGTACCAGGTATCCACCACACATTTTATTTCACCGAGTAAGCTTTTATAATTTTATTTTTACCCCTGGAAGTCGGCTTCTTATATAAACACAGCTTCCCTATCACCAAATGTCACGGCACGCCACTGATATATAAAAATAACGAAAAGCTATTGACATTTTCAAACAAAATTATTTTATTATTATTATAAAAATGCGTAAAAAGTTATTTTAACACATTTAAAAAAATAATAATAATAATTCGCGTGTTGTAAATTATTCATTAAATTAAAATTATACGGAATTTTCTTCGGGAAAAAAATATGAGAAATTATCACGTGAAAGAATGGTCTATATAAAAATCAAAAATTAATATAGGCCTATATATATATTTTTAATAAATTAAAAGAGTAGCTGCTTGAGTTTTCATCTTTCTTCCAGGAATTTTATGTTAAATTTTTAAAAAAGAACTTTGCTGTCGTAGAGTTAATTCAGAGATCCAAGAAGAAGACTCTGATGGTTCTATCGCACGATGATTTTTGACAATGAAAAAGTCCATAAAATGTTATTTGGAGATTTCAGTTTGAATCGAATTGGTACAAAATTTTTCTTAAAATACTCTTCGATTTCGAGTATAAATAATTATAAAAAACAGTTTAAAATAAAACTTTGAGCGCCTCGATACATCGTCCCGAATTGAAGAAATAATGGATTATTTCCTCGAAGTTTAGTTTGTCCTCGTTGAATAATAGATTGTCACCAACTCGTGACAATCGGGCAAACGAAGCAAAACCTAAATATAAATCAACTAAATCGATTCCGATAGATTATTTCTATTCCGTATCATATCGAAAAAGGTTACTTCTTCATCAAATTAAATTTCCGTAAATTGTTTTTTTTTTTTTTTTGCCGTACAAATGTATGAAGATGCCATTTCTTCCATTATTTATCACCTTCCGAAGATTCTTTTGTAGTAGTCCACACGTGAACGGCTCCGTGATGATTTTCTTCCCAAGCGCCCGGTGCCACCGAATTTTGAGGACCGGATATTAAAGATTTGACAGAATTTCCGTCTTCGTCCGAGCTCTTGAACTTGTTGCACCAAGCAAACGTGCAACAGATTGTTCCCATTAAGAAAAACAGTAGTCCCGTACAAATGATAATGACGATCACCAACCAGAATTTCTTTTCTACGGCTTCTCCTCCGTACGTGGCCGATAACAGCAACACAACCCCACCTGTTGCGAACAACAAACCGGCAACACCCGAGATGACGGAAGCCGCGCATGTTGCGTTGTTGCATCGACTTCCTCTCATAGTGACTACAAAAAAAAAAATACAAATTGGTTAATTAAAATAATTCTCATTAATGTAATAGTTTATAAATAATATTAAGTGATTAAATATTGTTATTAAGATATTATAGAATTTAAGCACTGGCGCGTTATAGCCTCATGAGGTTCCCAGGCAAATTTGAATTAGTGGGTCCCGTGTACAGTGTTGACTGTAGACATTTTTTGAGGGGGAATATTTTATAAGAAAATATTGGTTTGGGACCCATTGTTGGCGGGGACCCAGACAATTGCCTTTCTATTCATAGGATAATGCGCCACTGGAATTTACAGTTAATGAAGATATGATCCATCCTAACAAACATGCCTATTGATTTGATGGGCGTTACGTATTGTTTTCATTCTCAACCAATCAAAAGACTGAGCTTATTTCGTACATAAATGTCTTCTTATAAATCTTTTTCAGCATATAGATAATAAGTGAATCCTTTTTCATGACCACAATGGAACAAACAACGAGATTTGATATACCCAAGCCACATGACCCATAAAAACTTTCAAGGATCCAACCCGTATTCGAATCCGGATTCCTTAGATTATAGTTAAAGATACACACTTTAAAATCTGTTACACTGTACTTTAAGGATTTATGTATCTGAAACACACACAGACTATTGTATTATCGAGTGCCCAAAAGTAACAATAAACAGTTACTTAGCATATATATATATATATATATTTATTGATACAATATGTATTTATAGATAATGGATTTCGTGTTTGAAAACATCAACTTTGTAATACGAAATCTAGTTCTCTGCTTGAAAATTTTACGTATTGCATCTACGAAATCGAATCCTCCAGGAAAATGGCCGACACAATCTGGCTTTGTTACGGTATCATTAGTAATTCTGTATTATTAAATAAATGAAAACTAATAATTGAGATAATTAATATTTATCAGAAATATTTCACAGATAATTTACTATTTTAAATATAAGTAGTTTTATCGCTAGAAGATGGAAGTAATCCACTGTTTGTATTACGATTCTAGTCGTGAAACATCATAAATAATTTATATAATAAGTAGAACTTCATTCTGGTAATTTTCTCACGAATAATTTGCTTGGAATTTAAATATAAACGTGTTTTTTAAATGGCAAGTGGCGTAAATTTTTTTTTCGTTTATCGAAACGTATTATAAACACGCGTATCGAACCGAACATATAATAAACGTCACGACGTTAATGAAGAAATCTCAACAGAATTTTTTTCTTTACGCGTAACGAATTACGAAGGATGACCCAAAATTCAGTTAACTGCGACAGTTTCCAAACCCATTAGAATCATCTTAAAAACAGATCTCTCGGTTAACTGACTTTTGGGCCACCCCGTATAAGAAATTCTTTACGGAATTTCTTTCTTTCTCTCTCTCTCTCTCTCTCTCTCTCTCTCTCTCTTTAAATATTTAGAAATATGTTTAATAAAGTAATTACTTATCAAAATAACTTTAAATGTTCTCTCGATTTTCTATGTCAAGTAACGTAATTGTATTTCCCTTGCCCTCTTTTCATTATTGCAAAGTGAATATGCAAATAATAAAATATATTTTTATAATTATTTTTGTTTTAATTTATTAAATTACAAAACTAGATTTTAATCATATTTATGCAACTTTTTAATGCGCAGAATTTAAAATATTCGATCGTTTTTATTCGTCGAAAGCCATCTTTATCTGGCAAAATGTAACACACGCAATGACATCAGCTATCGACGTCATCGCGTGTTGCATTTTTCGTCATTATATACATATTTTTTTTTCTATATTAATTTACTATATTTAATAATTTAAATATTTTTGTGAATTGAATTTTAAACCGTTTAATTAATAAAATTTAATGAGATATTTAATTACTGAGATCGTTAGTGTTTTCGTCCAAGTTAATTAGCTTATTAGTTTCGAACCTAAAACGTTATAAAACGAAAGGTTTTGGGGAATGTTTGAGAGTGAAATTACGGGATTTTTGTTTGTTGCCAGTCAAACAAACCAAAATATTTTATTATCGACATTCAAGTATCTATTTTTAAGGTTAATAATGAATTATCCTTGTTAACCTTTCTGTTTCCATTTCAAATTTTTTTCCCTCCAGGTAAATAAAGATGTGCTGTTTTTCTCCTCTCATTCTCTCTTCCCTTTGTTTTGATAGGCACGACAGTGAGAAAGAGAGAATACAGAGAAAGGAAGCTCGAAAAGGGAGAGCGATTTGAAAAGTGAGTGAAGAGTGAAAAGGGTGAGTGAGTAGAGAAGGACCAAAAATTCAGTTTTGCCAACACATAGTAAAAAAAAAACAATGCGTACAACACAGAAAACCGTCAAATCCAGAGTACAACGAGTACAACACAGAAAACCATCAAATCCAGAGTACAACGAGTACAACACAGAAAACCATCAAATCCAGAGTACAACACAGAAAACAATGAGCATTAAACCATTGCCAAAAAACGATTGGTAGTAAGAGAGTCAAATCTCTCTTCGGTCTCTTCCATTCTTGTTCGTGATAAAGATTTATGAAGAAATATAATTGATTCTATAGTACGTTTCTTTGTTTCCTGTTGAAAAAATCAACGAATAAAATAATTTTACAGAATCATAATGATATGAAATTATATATAATCTAAGAAAATTTATGTGTAATAATGTATTTTTTAATTAAAATATTCAAATATTTTAAGATATAAACAAAGAGTTATATACTTTTTATGCCTGTTTTTTCGATTAAGGAAGTACAATAATATTAGATACAATTCTTCCAGCCAAAAATCATGAATGGATCACTTAAGAAAAAATTCTATTTGTTTTAATTAATGTTTTTTATTACATAAACTGTAAATACACTCCTTTATTTCATATATTTTATTACACTATTTAAATTTCCCGCCTCTCGCTTCAGCAACATTTTTTTGGAGGTAGTCTTGTACCGTGCTATAAAACCACCTCCAAAACCCATGTCGGGGGGGATCTTCTGTTTGAGTTTTTCATTCTAATTCCAGACAAAACTTAGATTGAAAATTCAAGAACAGAGTTGTAGTAATTGAATTATTGAAAAGCTAAAGTACAACACAAATTGTTTGCGTTAACAAACACCTGAGAATTACTTGGCAGTTCGTTCATTACACTAAAAAACAATGAAAAGTATGTGCAAACATTGTAGATGGTGTCAGGATTGGTACACGTCGCATCGTTTGTGCAGCAGAATTTATCAAACCTGTACGACGAAATCCTCAAAGACCAAAAAGTCCTACATAAAGTGAGTCTTTATATAGGGTTCGAAGTTTATCGAATAAGATGCAGGTATTATCTTATCAAGATTCAAAAATTACTAGGAATCAAAAATTCAACCAGCTCCTTCAGAAATTCACAGTCAAAACTTCCAAAAATGATCTTTATCCACGAGAAATACATAATACATCAACCTGCAAAATAGTAGAATTTCAGCTAAAAGATCTGAAGAAGAATAAGATGTTACTCCTAACTCACGATTGGTAAACCGTATCTTCACGTCTACCAAACGTAAAAACGTAACAAGGAGGATGGGACATGCGAATGGAGAAAAGTAAATGGTCACTAGACGCGAACATTTACAACTAGATAAAGCCGTGAGTCTTCCAGCAAGATTAAGCACTCGATCACAAATCCAAGAGTACCCAGACATGAGTCGGAGAGTGAAGTACTCCAGAGGAATGGCCCTCATCAAGTCGTTAGTCCTCCTCAATCCACTTGACTATGAACTATTGAATAAACTGATATGATGTGTGATAAGTACTCTAAAACATACAGCAATGTAGATTCTTTGCGTATTGCGTGATAATTTTATTCATAAAAAGAAAAATTAAATTTAAAATTACTGCGATTTTAATCTGTAATCTTGTTGAGTGATATCGATAATAGGTTTTATTCAACAAAATCTTTGTGTTCGATCATTTTTTATGTTGTCATTAAATGAATTTTTCATCTTAAGATGTTTTTAGACTTAAATTTCGAAGCTTAAAAGCATCTAAAGATCAATTTATCCAACGTTAAAATCGATTTTACGTTGAATAAATTCAATAGAAAAATCGCTCGTATGTGAGTTTGTAGCATTAAAATGCTTCTGAACTTAAATTTTTAAGCTTGAAATCATTTTAAGATCGATAATCCAACATAAAATTGATTTTATGTTGGATTTTTGATCTTATAGGAATGGTTTAATATTGAATTTCTTAAGCCGCTTCTGGTCTTAAAATAGCTTTCGTGTTGGACTTAAATGCTATTTTATGTTGAATTTTTTTTCTTTTAAGGTGCTTCTAAACTTAAAAGAAAATCTTTTAAGTTTAAAGCACCTTACTTTACCTGAAATGGGGTTTGATGTTGGATTTCTCTAAGCAGTTTCTGGACTTAAAATCCAATATAAATTACTTTAATATTATATTTTAATATATTAAAATGTTTTCTAAACTTAAAAATGTAAGCTTAAAAGCATCTTACGTTTAAAAATATCCAATATAAAAGCTATTTGTAAGTCCAAAAAAGTCTTAGAAAAATCCATTTTAGCTAAACAGAATTTAAGGTTTTTTTTATTATTATTATTATTTTAAACAATCAATTATCGACAAAATAAAATATTATATTATATTTTAATGTAATAAAACACAATTTATTTAATAAATTTTAAAATAAATTTTATAAAATTAGAAAAAAATAAGATCTATTTAACGTTCTTCCGTTAATACTTCCGATTCTAACGAGTTCTTCGCATGTTAACTATCCATATGCGCGCTATTATCATTATTTTTTCTGCTGTTTAATTTACATTTAGCCTACAGAAAGTTCTACTAACATATAATATAGAAGAAGATGAATTTTTCGAGTATATTTAAACCTTTATAGGGTGGCCCATAAGTCAATTAAGTGCATTTTCTTGGGTGTTTCACGTATAAGAATCGAAAAATTGACGTTTCTCTTTTACCAAAAACCGATGGAAACACAATTAAATTGTTTAGTTAATTGTAATTTAGTTGTTCTAATGGTTAACTGACTTTTGGGACACCCTATATAATTTATCTTCTTATAATATCATTTCTTTCTCAAATTATTAATTAAATTGTTTGGTTCTAAAAATAAATTAAATTTTATTTTTAATTTCGATCGATAAATTAATTACGAATTAATATTACGTGAATTTCGACTTGAATTCACGTTTATTCTAAGTCTAAAACAAGTCGAAATGAATTATGTATAAGGTGTTTTGTGACATTAAAAAAATTCCTCCATTAATTATAAAATGTTTTTATTTTTATAATAAAAATGTTTAAATTTAAGTTATTTATTGTGTTTTTAAAAGTATTTTATGTTTTAAAATATATAAAAAAACGTTTAAATTTGTTTTGTTTATAGGGATGGATCAAAAGTCAGTTAACTGAGATTGATTATAGTGAACGATTTAGAATTGTCGCATGTATTTAAATAAAATAATTATTAAAAATTATATTATATACGGTTAACTAATTTTTGGTCCACCCTGNTAATAAAATACTTCAATATATATATATATATAAATTTAATAAATATAAAATCAATATACGAAAGAATTTAATATAATTCTACGATTTTCTAATGAAATGTTTAACAATTTTCTGCCTTGACATAATTACCCACAACTGTATGACATTCGAGACTTTGGCTCGCGTGAATGTTATCACGCTCTGTTCCACGTCCTTGAAATTTACCAAATGGACCCGAAGCGATCCCAAATTACATTTATTAATCCTTCTATAACTATCGAAATACTTAGTTAAACACAAATAATAAAGTAATATCCATTTTATTCGGTTCGAATTGCAGGAAAGGGTGGAGCGTGTCGTAGATTTCTCCCTCCCTTTCTCCCTTCTCTCTTTTGATTGACTTATGTTATAGATTATTCTCCGCTTGGTTTCACAAATATCGAAAGGTTACGTTAGTTTCTCTTTCTATAGAGTTAAAATAATTGAATTGAACAATTGTACTATTATATCGCAACCGTTGCCGGGCGATTTTAATATACGTGTTGAGTATACACGCAAATGTCTCCCCCCATCATTTGTTCCAAACATCAACGACTTTCTACACATACACTAAACTAAACATCGGTGATTTTTTTTTCTTGACATAAATCTATAATTTCGATAATTACACTCGCTCCTATGAGATAAACATTAAAGAAATCTCCTCTGTACTTTAAAGCACCGTCAAATCGGTTAACTGACTTTTGGATCATCCCTGTATAAAACACACAAGCCGCTCTAAAAGTCAGTTAACCGAATTTGAAGCTGATGAAACAGCCGTTTTTTTTTTTTTTTTAATTCTTACTTTATTGGCTCGTAAAAAATAACACTATTTTATTCTTCACAGAAATGTAGTGATTTCGATTCGGTTATAGTTCATAAATTGTCGCTAACGTTTACGTTTGTTTACAGTATATATCGGCGATCATTTAGTGTAGAAAAAGTTAATTGGTACTATGCAAACGTTTCTAAGAATTTCCGTGGGATGATGAAGAGTAGGACGAAGGTCGTCGTCCTATGACTAAACTAAACGGTTTAGGACAATAAACAATGCTAAAACGATAGGCATTTGACAGCATGTAATTTATGCAAAAGATTCACGCATTGCTTGTCACTTCTCCATAACGCATTGGTATTAAATCCGACAGAGAAATGCGAATTTTTCTTTAATTAAATCGCTAATTTTGTATCTAAAAACATCGCTTAAGAACGTAAATAAATTCGTAACAATGTAAACAATTCGTGCTTTTGATATTATTAAAATTAAATGCGTGGTCTTTGAAATAAAGTAAATAATTTATTTTAATAATTAATTTGTGTTAATTAACAATTAAAAACAAATTAATTTAATCCTAGAAGCGAAGAAAATGCCCAATTCGGCCATTCTTTAAACACAGGCGCTGAGAGGAAAAGATACTTTTACAGGCTCTTAAGTAGTTTAAATGAAGGAAAAAAACGTAGAAAAATTGAAATTTTAGTGTGTATTAATGCTAAAACTTTATATTTTAAATGCAATAATATACTTTTCGGTAAAATATAACTTGTCTTATATTACGGAAAAAAATGAAAATAAATTAAATTTTATAATAATAATAATAATACTCTTACCTGCATGAAATTAAATAATTTATCCCGTTTTCATTACGAGAAAATTAAGAAAAATCATTTATTTTCCGGTAGAAAACGAGAGAAGTGAATGTGAAACGACAGTAATACACCGAAAAACTGAACTTCCGTTTTTCAATGGGTTATAGCGACTGTGTTCCTCTAGCGGTCGTTCTTAAAACTACTAATTTTTTATTATTATTATTTTTCTTTTTGTTTTTTCTTAAAGTTAAAATTGATTTTCGTTTCGATCAAGCACGATTTATACACAACGTTTTCGTCTTTACAAAGTTAAAAATATTATTTTCTGATTATTATAGAACGTCTTCGCATTAAAAAAATGCTTTACAAGATCAATTATTTCCCATTTGATACGTAATAAATAAATCTTCGTATCGATCTAATAATATATAAATATTTAAAAAAATAACTGTAATATATCGTTATTATTTATTATTTTTGTGATAAAATAAAAAAAAATTATAAATTTTTAGTCAGATTTTTTTTAAAATAATTTTCAAAAATTTTTAAATATATATTTTTTTTTTTGAAGTGCGCCATCTTCCGGTAAGCGAGCGAACGTTAAATAATAGCGGGAATTCCGCGAAAATGAGCTAAATGATCAACGTGGTTGTCACGTGACCGATCTGTCAATAAAACGCTTTCTGTTGTTGATCGAAATCACACTTCCACTTTATCCTTCATTTCTTTCTTTACAGTTCATTGCACTTGTTATAACGCATGCGTATGTGTTTGTATATACAAAATATATATATATATATATTTGATCTAAATTAATGAAATTTGTTTCTTTCGTGTCAAATGTTATATAAAAATAAAACAAATTACATGTTTTTTTTGCAAAATAAAATGGCCTGCATTAAATATACTGTATATTTACTTACAGAGTGCCAATTTCTCGTGCAGTGAGAATTATTATTAAAATTATTTTGGTTTGGTGTTATAGGGACGAGTTTAAACGTAAATTAAAGATAGTATGAGGCTCTAAAGCCTCGTACTATAAGGCTATCGCTGATAACACGCTACCAGGCTTATAACTTAAAACTTTACATTACGAGATTGCAGCTTAGGGCCTCATATTATGGGGTTTCATCTTAGGGCATTGTACTGAGGTACAGCTTAGGGCTTCATATTACAGCCGTATATTATAAACTACAGTTTACAGCCTTACACTTTTAAATTTATTATTATTGATGGAAGGAATAGAGGTCTTAAGGGCCGCATAGATCTAAATCAGGCCCCTTATCTCCTTTTGCTACGCCAATACTCTCGTTAATCGAAGGAAATTCTAGTAAAATATAACAAAACATGGCGTTGGTTTATCATTCTTTTGATTAATTAATATTGCAGAATTGGGAACAAGGTGTGGTTCTCTACTGTACTTGATCCATATTTTTGTGTACTTGCTCTTCAATTCTACAGATGTTTGACCTAATCTGCGTAGGTGACACCCAACAATGTCAATCATACGTTCATATTAACGGCTAATTTTCTATAAGTTGTAAAATCGTGCAAAAATACAACCTTGAGGCGTGAGAATTAAAACAAATGCTCGAGATTCTTCTATGAAAAAAATCTCTACAGAAATATACATTAATATTATAGGTCCATTATGTATATTTTCAAATTTATAAAGAAATATTAAATATATTTTAAATATCTAAAGACTTTTATGCATCAGTTCAATGGCCTTTTTTTACAAAGCTTTCACTCGTTATAGAATTAGAATTATCTATTCTCGTTGCTAAGCAACAGACATTTTTATTTATCAACAATTTATCCACATGTTCAATACTATAAATAAAAATTTTCCCAGATAAAAACTGATAATTTTAACTTAAGAGTTACAAATTGAAATTTCCTCTAGTTTATTATCTTAAAAATTCATGTTAAATGTTCAAAAATTTAAGATTGGGGTACACTGTTAGTGGGAAGTGGTAGTTCTACTGTATAAGTTTCTGTTCTAAATTCTATAAATTGAACAAAATATATCACTTAGATATTAATATATGCCTATATTATGATGACAGATGATATACAGGCGATCCCGACCTATCAATACTTTGACATTACTAAAATATGTTCATATAAAGTATCCAATTACGAACTACTTGAACAGAAATTGCTTAAAACTTCATTCGTTTTTACATCTAGAATAATATTTAAATATTAATTTAGGTAATTCATAAATATTTAATGAATTTTTAACATATAAATGTGGAGAAACTTATGTTTTCTGGAGCTCATATTTAATTTAATAAATTTCGAAATGTCAAGAAGTAGATATAAAACTGTCAGAAACTTATGTACCTTGCATAAATTATTAGAAAGTTCCTATTTCTAGTAAAAAAACTAAACTTTAATATTACATTAGTTGTTTATTTAAATGAGTATAATGGTATATTTTACAAGATTATAATCCTGTCAGCTCTTATCGCACCGTGTGACCCAATTGAGTTATTCGACCCGAACTTCAGTAATTAATGTGTTTAAATACAAAAATATCTAGGAAAAATACTATTTAAATAACAAAAAACTTATTTGATTACATTTTTAAGGCTACATTAAGAAAGAAACATTTATTTTTGGTCCATTTTTTGGGATCTCAATACGGGGACAATCACGTTTTTATGTATTCCAGGCATCCCTTGACTTGTAAGTTACTCTCTGATTTAATAATCAATAATAGTTTATATATAATAAAATAAAATTTTATATCAATTTTCTCAGCATTTTAATAATTTCACAAAGAAATTTCTTAATTCTAATACTAATTCTACTTAATATATTAAGCTCCAGACATTGACTAAAATTATTGTTTTAATATTTTCAAATGTAATTTATATATATATTATTTATATAAAAACATTTTGTAGGGCAGTTTTAAAATGGTTTAACCTATTGATTTTTCTACCTTAGCAACTAAAACATTAATATTTAAAGATTTAAAGCTACTGTTTATTGTTTGTGAGGTGTTTTCATAAACAACGTGATATAATTCTAATTGGTTTTTTTTAATTTATTTTTTTAAAGTGAGATTCATTACACTATTCCCTGGTGAATATAATCTGTTTTGATTGTATATGTTAATGAATAATCATTTAATGAATATTATGCATATTATAACATGGCTATCGGAAATTAGCAGCTGTTTTATAGCTTCCAGTACCAGGAGGTTGTTCCAATTATAGTTAGTCCTGTTGTATCCGCATATAGGTCAGGGAAAAGGCGGAATTTCCAAAATTATTATTTAAAAAATACACTAAAATTACTACTAAATTGAATATTTTTTTATGTTTCTAAAAATTTTATTACATACATTTAATACAGAGTAAAAAAATTTCATACGTTTATAACATCGAAAACTGTACAACATTACATTCAAATACATCATTTTTAACATTAATTATTGATTAAAGCGTAATATTATAATCAAAATAAATAAATTATTTATCAAATATAATATAAATATAATATAAATTTAACATTCACAAAGATAATGTGCTCAAAATTGATATAACATTGCCACGTAAACAAAGTTTAAAGATATACAACATATGCTTTGAGAGCTGAAGATGGTCATAGAATAACCAAAAATGTTAATAAATAATAAATAATTGGGTGAATTGATTATTGAATTATTCTTCTAATTGTATTCTGCAAAAGAATTTGGAATAATTCACCACTTTTCTAAGAAGTTTTGGTCTTTTAAGATTACAACATGGTGCTAAGTTTCATACATTTCCATTGTAAATTATGTTTTATATAATATATAAAATAATATAAAAAAAAACAATAATTTAAATTGAAAGAATATAAAATTATACAACAAAAACTGAATGATTCTGTTCTAAAAATGCTGTGGAATTTTCTCGAATTGGAAATTTAGGATTATTCTGCATGTTGTTTTCATCATTCTTCTGTGCCATGAACATCATCATTGCTGAAGTCGCTGTTGTGGCTAAAGATGCTAAAACAAAGGATGAGAGTGACATCAAAGGATTTTTTGGATCTCCGTAGTTATTTAATATCAAAGCATCAGTCGAACAGCAACTCACGGGCCTGGATTGATCGTTAGGTATCGATTTATTATCCATATCATCAATCTTATTGCTTTGAGAAACGATTTCGAATTGGTTGACGGATTCTTGTGTAGGAGAATCGAACTGAAATTTCGATCCGAATTTTTCAGAAAGGATGTTTCTAGAATTTCGAGTTTTTCTATAACAGCAAGCCCAGAAAATTAAACTCATAACACCAAAGAGAAATGCCCCGATTATGGTAAAAATAAAAACGTCTTCCACCGACATTATGAATTTACTCGTAAGCTTTCAGTCTGTAATAATAATAATTTGATTTATATAAGTTTAAATTTTTAATAAATTTTTCATAAATTTCACTTATAAAATGCTTCTAAAGTCTAAAATTTCTGAACGTCACACATACAAGTGTCATTCATAACTCATCGCTGTAATAAATTGATGAACTTATTTTGTTTATATCTAAATTAAATCTTGAAAATAATATATTTTAATTAAAATTCTACATTATTTATAAACATAAAACACATTTTAAATATTTAAAATACCTGAAAATTAATTATGTATCTCACATTTTGATCTTTAAGAGATGACATGACAGATAACTGTACTCTGTGTACTTTTACAGTCATTTTTTGTTAAATTTAAAATTTTATAATAAAAAAATGCTTATTTTAATAATTAAATTACATTTTAAATTGTATAAATAATTTAAATAACATTATCATTTTCTCTTAAAGAGAAAATTAAGATCTTATAGATAAATCCTAATTGATGCTGTATTTATTCATCTAACAAACTGAATATACTTAATAATTATCTGTATAGAGTTTTATAAGAAGTGGAATAGAGAAAATGACACTTACCAGCGTTAATATTTTGTTAAACTGAATAAAATTAGTAAAAAATAGAGATTGAATGACCAATAACGGATATAGGAGGAGATATACAGGATATATTGTAATGCTCTACTAATTAATTTTTGATGTCAAGGTTTGAATGATATTGTAATTAGTAAAAAATCTTCTTTCTACTTCTGATTAAACTCTGCAGATAATAAATACCTAAACTCATTTATGAATATTTAAAAACGAAATTTATTTATTACGAAATTAATAAATATATTTATTGCAAAATTTATTTTCTATTTATTTTTAAATTATTCTAATCGTATCAAGACTGTAAATTGTTATTAAATTATATGACTTCTGTCTAATTTTGTTATTGTTATTTATATAATCTCTTATGTTTTATATTATTTTATATAAAATATAAAATATAAAATAATATAAAACATATGAGGCTATAAAATATTTAATATAAAGAAGACATAATTCTGCGAAT
>NW_019385104.1:503672-510885 GCF_000671375.1 Centruroides sculpturatus | reverse complement strand
AGTAACGTTATTCCTCTCCATCCTCTCCATTGAGATTGAGATCAATCCCAATGGCGAGGATGGAGAGGAATAACGTTACTGGGTTTTATAGTTTGATAGATGCCTGAAGTAAATGGAAACGTTGTTCAATATTCTATAATTATAATTATAGAATATTGTTTTGTTTGTATTTAGCGTAAAATTCCTAGTTAACTTAAAATTTAGTTTTCTTTTTTTTAATGACCTTAAAACGAAGATTTCTCACATTAATTCTATCAATTATAGCTGGACTTGGCAATAAAAAAAAATGTTAATGGTTGAAGAGAGTAGTGGAAGGGAGGGGTGAGTTAAGTAGTTTTAGCGTTAGGAGGAAGGTCGCATGATCGTGTAGAAACAGGTTAAAAGTTGATAGTGAGTAATATTACTGGTGAAGTTGAGCATGTTATCTTGAGCATGTTTCAACATATTATCTGGGATACTAGGAATAAATATAAACAACTTGCTGTTGGATTATATCACGTTTCAACAAGCTAAATAAGTTCAGTATCTTGCTGGCCATCTAATTCCACACTCAGTTTATATCCAGCATTCGAACGTTTCTGTGTTTGTATTTTTATTTCTGGAATATGGTCGCAGAGGTTGTGTAATTTCTCCCGACAGCTTCTGTTATGTTTGTGGTGAATACACAGTGAAAAGTCAACATCCCCTTTATCTGATCACCTCTTTTTGGAAACAATGGGAGAAAAGAAAAAAGAAGCATGGGATTCTTTCAAGAATGTAGTGCATAAGTTTTTGGGGAATACTAAGAACCCTGACTACAAAACCATTGTATAACGCATACTTGGCAGAGTATGAAACTCAAAGATGCAAGATGAGCTTAAAAGTTCATTTCTTACACCCCCATATTGACTATTTTCCCGAAAACTTGGGAGCCTACAGTGAAGAACAGGGTGAAAGATTTCACCGGGATGTCCGTGATATCGAGATACCAAGGAAAATGGGATGTCAATATGTTAAGTGACTACCTGATGGATGCTCAATCGAGAAACCAGAGAAAGAAATTGGAAACGAGTTAGGAGACGCATCAAAGAGAAGAAGAAAAGGTGTCATAAGAAAAAAGAGTAGACCTAAAATTGTGTATAAATATCAGAAATAATTTTTTGATTAGTTGTAAGAAAATATAATATATTTAGTTCCTTGTAATAAATAAGAGTTTTTATCAAATATTTGTTTTTATTTTGCAAAAAAAAAAAAAACCTATATGTGATGGGATGTTATGGAAGTCATTTTTAGAATCTCCGATCTTTAAAACATATAATTCAGCAAAAATATCCCATGCAGCTGGAAAAAAATTGTTTTTGCAGACCTGCGTTATACACCGAAGAAATACAGCATATAAGTTATATTTGTGTAGAGAATATCTTTATTTATTATGTAAAAATTCATATAAATTCATTACTAAACCAGGAATAATTTTAATCATTAACTTTTTAAACATGTGATTAACAGTTTTATTATTATTAATTATTTAATATTATTAAATTGTTTCTTCGAGTTCTGTATGGGAATAGTATGAGTTGAGATAAGAGTCCGCAGAGGGGGTTAAATAGGACACGTGCCCTCCCCTGGGATCGAGTAAAAAATTCCATAAATTATAATCGTAGAAGTGATTGACATATGTAACGTTATACCCTTTGATGCAATACTGTATTATTTAATTTTATTATATTATACTGTATATACAAAAATAAACATTATTATTAATCTTTCTCAAAAGATGTCGCTACTGAACACAACCAAGGAAGGGAATAACAATCTATATTACCTAAGTTACCATTAAATGAATACTGTTTAACATTGACAAATCGTTAGTAATGCAACTCGATCGTAAAATAAGCAAATCCTCGATTAATATATTCAAATATAAATGTTTTTAAAATAATATATAAATTAATTAGTACAGCCTACATCCTATTAAAATGCCTTTTTGAGTTAGTGGAACATACAATTTTGGGTAGCATACCAATGATTGCTGGTAAAATATATGAGCATCATCAGATATGCTCTTGTATATAGTATATAAATGTAAAGTAATGATGTAAATCTGTATATATATATTATATAATATACAAATATTATTACAAAATAGAAAAAAAAAACTAGCATTTGTTAAATTATATGACATCTGTATGAGGAATTCGAGCCACACAAGCTTTCTCTNGCGTATGTGTTTGTATATACAAAATATATATATATATATATTTGATCTAAATTAATGGAATTTGTTTCTTTCGTGTCAAATGTTATATAAAAATAAAACAAATTACATGTTTTTTTGCAAAATAAAATGGCCTGCATTAAATATACTGTATATTTACTTACAGAGTGCCAATTTCTCGTGCAGTGAGAATTATTATTAAAATTATTTTGGTTTGGTGTTATAGGGACGAGTTTAAACGTAAATTAAAGATAGTATGAGGCTCTAAAGCCTCGTACTATAAGGCTATCGCTGATAACACGCTACCAGGCTTATAACTTAAAACTTTACATTACGAGATTGCAGCTTAGGGCCTCATATTATGGGGTTTCATCTTAGGGCATTGTACTGAGGTACAGCTTAGGGCTTCATATTACAGCCGTATATTATAAACTACAGTTTACAGCCTTACACTTTTAAATTTATTATTATTGATGGAAGGAATAGAGGTCTTAAGGGCCGCATAGATCTAAATCAGGCCCCTTATCTCCTTTTGCTACGCCAATACTCTCGTTAATCGAAGGAAATTCTAGTAAAATATAACAAAACATGGCGTTGGTTTATCATTCTTTTGATTAATTAATATTGCAGAATTGGGAACAAGGTGTGGTTCTCTACTGTACTTGATCCATATTTTTGTGTACTTGCTCTTCAATTCTACAGATGTTTGACCTAATCTGCGTAGGTGACACCCAACAATGTCAATCATACGTTCATATTAACGGCTAATTTTCTATAAGTTGTAAAATCGTGCAAAAATACAACCTTGAGGCGTGAGAATTAAAACAAATGCTCGAGATTCTTCTATGAAAAAAATCTCTACAGAAATATACATTAATATTGTAGGTCCATTATGTATATTTTCAAATTTATAAAGAAATATTAAATATATTTTAAATATCTAAAGACTTTTATGCATCAGTTCAATGGCCTTTTTTTACAAAGCTTTCACTCGTTATAGAATTAGAATTATCTATTCTCGTTGCTAAGCAACAGACATTTTTATTTATCAACAATTTATCCACATGTTCAATACTATAAATAAAAATTTTCCCAGATAAAAACTGATAATTTTAACTTAAGAGTTACAAATTGAAATTTCCTCTAGTTTATTATCTTAAAAATTCATGTTAAATGTTCAAAAATTTAAGATTGGGGTCCACTGTTAGTGGGAAGTGGTAGTTCTACTGTATAAGTTTCTGTTCTAAATTCTATAAATTGAACAAAATATATCACTTAGATATTAATATATGCCTATATTATGATGACAGATGATATACAGGCGATCCCGACCTATCAATACTTTGACATTACTAAAATATGTTCATATAAAGTATCCAATTACGAACTACTTGAACAGAAATTGCTTAAAACTTCATTCGTTTTTACATCTAGAATAATATTTAAATATGTTTGGCATTAAATTTTATGTAAAAAATAGAAGAAATGCCTAGAGTAAAACTGTTTTTTAAATTAAAATGCATATATCATATTGCGTGTATGATTTTTTAAATATAAAAAAAAAAGCTTTCTGCATAGTGTTATCTTTGCAATATGAAAGTAAATAAGGTCAAACATAGCTAGAAGCAAAACATTAGAACGACCTTGACACCATAATAATCCTACAGAAAATGTTTTATGAAAATGGCTTCCAACTCGATCAATAGATTATTAGCGGAGATTTTAATAGCATATAATTACAAATCTGATATGTTTTAATAAACAAACTATTATTCTTTTAATCTTCAAAACAGTAACGCGCTATCCTATGGGAAAAGAGTGCAATTACCTGGGATCTTCACCAAGAGAAGCCCTAAACTATACGTGGAGCCCCCTAATTCAATTTGCCTGGACGCCGAGAAAACTTAGTGTCCTTATCGGTTCCTATTCCTTTAAATTAATGTTATTTTTACTTAAAAAATAATAATAATAANTGGTCCATTTTTTGGGATCTCAATACGGGGACAATCACGTTTTTATGTATTCCAGGCATCCCTTGACTTGTAAGTTACTCTCTGATTTAATAATCAATAATAGTTTATATATAATAAAATAAAATTTTATATCAATTTTCTCAGCATTTTAATAATTTCACAAAGAAATTTCTTAATTCTAATACTAATTCTACTTAATATATTAAGCTCCAGACATTGACTAAAATTATTGTTTTAATATTTTCAAATGTAATTTATATATATATTATTTATATAAAAACATTTTGTAGGGCAGTTTTAAAATGGTTTAACCTATTGATTTTTCTACCTTAGCAACTAAAACATTAATATTTAAAGATTTAAAGCTACTGTTTATTGTTTGTGAGGTGTTTTCATAAACAACGTGATATAATTCTAATTGGTTTTTTTTAATTTATTTTTTTAAAGTGAGATTCATTACACTATTCCCTGGTGAATATAATCTGTTTTGATTGTATATGTTAATGAATAATCATTTAATGAATATTATGCATATTATAACATGGCTATCGGAAATTAGCAGCTGTTTTATAGCTTCCAGTACCAGGAGGTTGTTCCAATTATAGTTAGTCCTGTTGTATCCGCATATAGGTCAGGGAAAAGGCGGAATTTCCAAAATTATTATTTAAAAAATACACTAAAATTACTACTAAATTGAATATTTTTTTATGTTTCTAAAAATTTTATTACATACATTTAATACAGAGTAAAAAAATTTCATACGTTTATAACATCGAAAACTGTACAACATTACATTCAAATACATCATTTTTAACATTAATTATTGATTAAAGCGTAATATTATAATCAAAATAAATAAATTATTTATCAAATATAATATAAATATAATATAAATTTAACATTCACAAAGATAATGTGCTCAAAATTGATATAACATTGCCACGTAAACAAAGTTTAAAGATATACAACATATGCTTTGAGAGCTGAAGATGGTCATAGAATAACCAAAAATGTTAATAAATAATAAATAATTGGGTGAATTGATTATTGAATTATTCTTCTAATTGTATTCTGCAAAAGAATTTGGAATAATTCACCACTTTTCTAAGAAGTTTTGGTCTTTTAAGATTACAACATGGTGCTAAGTTTCACAAAGATAATGTGCTCAAAATTGATATAACATTGCCACGTAAACAAAGTTTAAAGATATACAACATATGCTTTGAGAGCTGAAGATGGTCATAGAATAACCAAAAATGTTAATAAATAATAAATAATTGGGTGAATTGATTATTGAATTATTCTTCTAATTGTATTCTGCAAAAGAATTTGGAATAATTCACCACTTTTCTAAGAAGTTTTGGTCTTTTAAGATTACAACATGGTGCTAAGTTTCATATATTTCCATTGTAAATTATGTTTTATATAATATATAAAATAATATAAAAAAAACAATAATTTAAATTGAAAGAATATAAAATTATACAACAAAAACTGAATGATTCTGTTCTAAAAATGCTGTGGAATTTTCTCGAATTGGAAATTTAGGATTATTCTGCATGTTGTTTTCATCATTCTTCTGTGCCATGAACATCATCATTGCTGAAGTCGCTGTTGTGGCTAAAGATGCTAAAACAAAGGATGAGAGTGACATCAAAGGATTTTTTGGATCTCCGTAGTTATTTAATATCAAAGCATCAGTCGAACAGCAACTCACGGGCCTGGATTGATCGTTAGGTATCGATTTATTATCCATATCATCAATCTTATTGCTTTGAGAAACGATTTCGAATTGGTTGACGGATTCTTGTGTAGGAGAATCGAACTGAAATTTCGATCCGAATTTTTCAGAAAGGATGTTTCTAGAATTTCGAGTTTTTCTATAACAGCAAGCCCAGAAAATTAAACTCATAACACCAAAGAGAAATGCCCCGATTATGGTAAAAATAAAAACGTCTTCCACCGACATTATGAATTTACTCGTAAGCTTTCAGTCTGTAATAATAATAATTTGATTTATATAAGTTTAAATTTTTAATAAATTTTTCATAAATTTCACTTATAAAATGCTTCTAAAGTCTAAAATTTCTGAACGTCACACATACAAGTGTCATTCATAACTCATCGCTGTAATAAATTGATGAACTTATTTTGTTTATATCTAAATTAAATCTTGAAAATAATATATTTTAATTAAAATTCTACATTATTTATAAACATAAAACACATTTTAAATATTTAAAATACCTGAAAATTAATTATGTATCTCACATTTTGATCTTTAAGAGATGACATGACAGATAACTGTACTCTGTGTACTTTTACAGTCATTTTTTGTTAAATTTAAAATTTTATAATAAAAAAATGCTTATTTTAATAATTAAATTACATTTTAAATTGTATAAATAATTTAAATAACATTATCATTTTCTCTTAAAGAGAAAATTAAGATCTTATAGATAAATCCTAATTGATGCTGTATTTATTCATCTAACAAACTGAATATACTTAATAATTATCTGTATAGAGTTTTATAAGAAGTGGAATAGAGAAAATGACACTTACCAGCGTTAATATTTTGTTAAACTGAATAAAATTAGTAAAAAATAGAGATTGAATGACCAATAACGGATATAGGAGGAGATATACAGGATATATTGTAATGCTCTACTAATTAATTTTTGATGTCAAGGTTTGAATGATATTGTAATTAGTAAAAAATCTTCTTTCTACTTCTGATTAAACTCTGCAGATAATAAATACCTAAACTCATTTATGAATATTTAAAAACGAAATTTATTTATTACGAAATTAATAAATATATTTATTGCAAAATTTATTTTCTATTTATTTTTAAATTATTCTAATCGTATCAAGACTGTAAATTGTTATTAAATTATATGACTTCTGTCTAATTTTGTTATTGTTATTTATATAATCTCTTATGTTTTATATTATTTTATATAAAATATAAAATATAAAATAATATAAAACATATGAGGCTATAAAATATTTAATATAAAGAAGACATAATTCTGCGAAT
>NW_019385104.1:495900-502214 GCF_000671375.1 Centruroides sculpturatus | reverse complement strand
TTTTTTTTGTTGTTGTTGTATGCAGTTTCCAGCAAACTTTAATTAATTTTTTTCTATTTGTGAAAATTTCTACGTTATTTAAAGGTAATTTTTATTATAGGCCTATAGACCTAACACAGCATTATTAATATGATTTTGGAGGTTACAAAACTTTAAAATTACTTTAAAAAATGGAAAATAATTATATCATTTGATTTCAAGATATTTTGTATACCTTAAAAATAATTAATTCTATCCCGGGATTTCCCGGGATCCCGGGAAACAGTTTACTTTTATCCCGGGATCCCGGGACAAGCAAAAAGTAGGCAAAGCCAAACCTCTTTAAATAGATATTTTACCAAGCAACTTCTATCCAGGAAATGAGAAACCCTAATAGTAACATTCTCTCAGACAAGCTCATTTCAAGTGATCCAATCGCGATCATAAACTTGAGTATTTATTACTCTTATACAAATTTATCAAATTTATAATAATATAATTATATACTTACTGAGTACATCGTTTCTAAATTCTTCTAATATTTTTTCATCCCATTTGTAATCAATGTCTTGGTGGAGTTTACCTTCAATACACGTACTCATGCTGTTCATACAGTTTTATTATCCTAATACATTCTAATTGATAATTTCTGCAAACGAAGTTAATATCTTCTCTATCACTTAACTAAAAAGGTTGCTTCAGATAACACAAACAAAACTTTTAAGTTAGGTTCACGACGTCATACAAACCAATGTGAACAAATCAAACGAGCAGTAATTGAAGCGAAATATTGTTTGCATCGTATGAAGTCATGCAATTAGAACTAGAGATTGGTTGAAAAGGTTTCGAATACTAATTGTGTACATTTCATTGATCCTACGAATTGAACTTATCTGTATTTTAGTTGTTAGTTATAAACATAGCTTTAATCTTCGTTACCCTTTTGACTCTCTTTTCGTTTCAAACTTCGATCTGTTGATAAGTTTTGTTTAAAATAAATTATATAACCTGAAACTGATAAGATTATTAAATTCTAAACCTTGAACTAGTTTTAGAGAATATTTTCCAGGAAAACAAAACTGTGATTTGCCTTGACAAGAAAATTCAAAAGTATTCACTTGATTCTATTGTTCTGTTCAATTAAAGCAATTTAAAATCAGTAGGTTTTTATGAAGGTCGTGCCTCATTGTAATACACAGAATCGTCAATAGCGAGGTTGCTGCCGAAGTTTTCATCTTTAAAACGTGAACGTCGAACGTCGAGCGCCGCTATCTTGTAAGCGGCTCTCGACGTTCGACATTCACGTTTTACAGATGAAAACTTCGGCCGCAACCTCGCTAATTATTAAATTATTCTGACGATCTTTGATTTAATAAAAGCTTATTATTTTTATCTATCGCAATTATTTAGATTAGTTAAATAGGTATTAAGTTAATTATAATTAATAATAGGAAATCTATCGGCTTAAATAATGTAAAAAATTCTTCAGTTTTTTTAGTATTTTAATTTTCAAAGAATTGTCCATTAATTATTACTTAATATTAAACCATTTATATTTATTTCCACCTCTTGATATTGTGTTACTAATTGCTGATGTCATTTACTATAATTCCTATGTCATAATACGCTTCATGTAGCGAAGAAACTGGAACATGACACAGAGAAGGAATTCAGGGAAAAATTTAATAAAAACAAAAAGTAAAAATTATTTAATATAATGTATAAAATATTTTAAAACATAACAAAATTAATTATTATTATTATTATTTAATATGATTAAATAATCTTTTCTTCTTTACTATTTCACATATTGTATTATATTTTAATTAATGCCCTCGACATTATTTTTAAAATATATACGTTATAGTATTATAAATTAAATTAAATATTGTTTACATAAATGATTACATAATGTTATTTGATTTTTTGAAGGAAATCTAAAGCATTTTCATCCATTAATTTCGTAACTTTCTTCCAACTTTCCCTATTTGTGGGCCTCCTAAACAAGTCTTTCGTCCTTGAAGTTTACTCGTGTCAACAACACAAATTTTCATCCATTCCTTTTTAAAATGTTTTCAATTTAAGTACTGTTTAATATATACAATTAAATAAATAAATTTTAGATATTATTATTATTATTATACTGTTAAATATAGTCTAAACTGTCTATTGTGAATATTTATTGTTTTTTAAGTACCGTAAATATGGTAAAATATGAGATATTTTATGATATATAGAAGGCTTAGAAGGCCTTATTCTTAAGTTAATGAATGTGTGAAAATATAATATTGATACAATCTAATGAATTATCAATAAATTAATGTAAAAAAATGCTCCTGATTTCTAATTTAAATACATTTCTTGATAATATAATTAGTTAATATATTATATTATTTATAAATTAAATTAATCGATAAAATATTAATTAAAAGGGTGTAAACTTACTCGTTTTTTGTCGAATAATTAACATTAACAGTGCTTAAACAATTAGCAGTGTGATCTTGATTCTTGTCATTACTTTCATCTTCCTTATCGATTTTCTTCTTTTTTTCGGGATTTTCTTTATCTGAATTTTTTTCCATTTGTTATGTTTCCAGTGAAGAAAGTACTTAACTCTTATGATCTTCGGAGATTTCTTTTATTAATCTATTGTAGTCACGTGCTTTAAAATTCGACCAATCCCGCTACTGAAAACATTTAATGGAGGAAAAAAACAACCTCAGTCGAAAGCTGAAGATTTAATAGAAATAAAGGATAGAAATTAGGTTGTTTTTACTATTTAAAATGGGTGTGTGTATTTTTCTATTTCCTGAATCTATCTGGATTTCTAGTCTTACAACTTTGCATTTTCTTCGAATTGTCAAATAACTGTTATAAAATTAGGACAAGAAAAGGAATTTGAAATGTAATTCATGTAAAAATTATATACAGTATATAAAAATAAGTTTAATAAATTTTTTTTATTAATGGAAATTTTATTTTATTTATTATTTAGGAATTAAAAATGATAATTCTTTGAAGGTAAAAAATACGTTGAACATGCAAACAATCATAGAAACAAAGACAAAAATGGCCTTGTCTTTTCTTTAGAGGTGACAATGATGGATAAGAAAGAGTCAAGTCTACAAGGTCTCATCTCTTATCTTCTGTGAAATGTTTTAAAACGTTTTCAAATATTTATTTATCCAGAAGTCTGCAAAATATTTGCAGACTTCGTGATGAAATCTTCATCCACAATGTAATCATTTAGTGTTGAGTAAGGAGGAATGAACTCCTTACTCAGTACCATGCCCCTGTAGAAAATAAAGATGAACATAATTCCTAAATTCTACTATTAAATTTAAAATTTTTATGTTAAAATATTTAAATAATTCGTATATGTTGATGGTAGAAGATCATGTAAAGCCAATATATAATATTTTTTTATATAAAGAAAGTAAATAAAATGATGATAACAAAATAGGTTTATTATATTATATGTTATATTTTATCAAATTATCAAGCAAATTAAATAAAATAAACCTGTTTCTTATAAACAAATAATTAAATCATGGTTGGACTTAGATTTGTTGTGTCTCTGTTAAAACATACAAGTCCTTATCCTCCACATATAAAAATACAAGGCCCTAAACTACATTTTGTTTAGCTTATATGCAAATTTGGCCCTATCCATATTATATAACTTACAGCTTTTAAAATATAAATAGGTAATGATGTTTTTTTTTAACCTAATATCAGAGCCTCCTTTTGTATCAATATTTAAATTATTTGAGCCAATTTATTTTCCAATAAATAATTAATATTTACTCTGGGTTATACAGTATATACTAAAGGGTAGTAACACATAAAAAAATAATAAGTTCCTGAAAAAAATGGCTTCTTAGAAGGGAGGTTTGACTATGTATAGTTATAAATTGAGATTACACTATATTTCAAGCTCTTGAAGACCCTTGGTGTAGCCTTGTGCATCCTTTAATGTTATTAACTACGTTAAGAATGAGAATTTTGAGATCAGTTAAATTAATATATTCGAGATTAAACAATTCTTGAATAATTTTCATTATATTATTATTATTAAATTCATTTCTTATTTCTTCGTACAAATATTAGTACAAATAAGAAATAGAAATTAATAATTAGATTTTAATTAAAACAGGAAAACATTTTATGGAATTTATCCACATTAATTAATTAAATTCTATATTAATTTCGAAATAATTAAGCTTTTACACTGTTTTAATCATTGTAACACATGTCAAATCGCTCAACAAACGGCCATTAATAGAAACAGAGGGCCCGGAGAAAAGTTAGGGGCCCACAGTACTGCCTAATTTTACAAAAAAATCGAAAAATAAACTAGAAGGGAGCCGCTAAGGAGCGAAAGGGCCCGCTTTACCTCCGACTCCGTAAAAACTCTGGAAGGACCTTAAGTCGCGAGGTTGCGGCCGAAGTTTTCATCTTTAAAACGTGAACGTCGAACGTCGAGCGCCGCTATCTTATTAGCGGCTCTCGACGTTCGACATTCACGTTTTACAGATGAAAACTTCGGTCGCAACCTCTCTAGTGTATGTTTTTACTCTTGACGAAGTAACAAACCTTGCATTAATTCGAGTTATCTGAAGGAAAAAGTGTAACCGCCAAAACAGAGCCCACTCGATTTATTTTACTCTATTAAATTTCGGTCAACGTCATTTTTTTTTTCATCTTTTGGCATAGTAAAAATGNTAAAATAATTAAAAAAAAACAATAATTTAAATTGAAAGAATATAAAATTATACAACAAAAACTGAATGATTCTGTTCTAAAAATGCTGTGGAATTTTCTCGAATTGGAAATTTAGGATTATTCTGCATGTTGTTTTCATCATTCTTCTGTGCCATGAACATCATCATTGCTGAAGTCGCTGTTGTGGCTAAAGATGCTAAAACAAAGGATGAGAGTGACATCAAAGGATTTTTTGGATCTCCGTAGTTATTTAATATCAAAGCATCAGTCGAACAGCAACTCACGGGCCTGGATTGATCGTTAGGTATCGATTTATTATCCATATCATCAATCTTATTGCTTTGAGAAACGATTTCGAATTGGTTGACGGATTCTTGTGTAGGAGAATCGAACTGAAATTTCGATCCGAATTTTTCAGAAAGGATGTTTCTAGAATTTCGAGTTTTTCTATAACAGCAAGCCCAGAAAATTAAACTCATAACACCAAAGAGAAATGCCCCGATTATGGTAAAAATAAAAACGTCTTCCACCGACATTATGAATTTACTCGTAAGCTTTCAGTCTGTAATAATAATAATTTGATTTATATAAGTTTAAATTTTTAATAAATTTTTCATAAATTTCACTTATAAAATGCTTCTAAAGTCTAAAATTTCTGAACGTCACACATACAAGTGTCATTCATAACTCATCGCTGTAATAAATTGATGAACTTATTTTGTTTATATCTAAATTAAATCTTGAAAATAATATATTTTAATTAAAATTCTACATTATTTATAAACATAAAACACATTTTAAATATTTAAAATACCTGAAAATTAATTATGTATCTCACATTTTGATCTTTAAGAGATGACATGACAGATAACTGTACTCTGTGTACTTTTACAGTCATTTTTTGTTAAATTTAAAATTTTATAATAAAAAAATGCTTATTTTAATAATTAAATTACATTTTAAATTGTATAAATAATTTAAATAACATTATCATTTTCTCTTAAAGAGAAAATTAAGATCTTATAGATAAATCCTAATTGATGCTGTATTTATTCATCTAACAAACTGAATATACTTAATAATTATCTGTATAGAGTTTTATAAGAAGTGGAATAGAGAAAATGACACTTACCAGCGTTAATATTTTGTTAAACTGAATAAAATTAGTAAAAAATAGAGATTGAATGACCAATAACGGATATAGGAGGAGATATACAGGATATATTGTAATGCTCTACTAATTAATTTTTGATGTCAAGGTTTGAATGATATTGTAATTAGTAAAAAATCTTCTTTCTACTTCTGATTAAACTCTGCAGATAATAAATACCTAAACTCATTTATGAATATTTAAAAACGAAATTTATTTATTACGAAATTAATAAATATATTTATTGCAAAATTTATTTTCTATTTATTTTTAAATTATTCTAATCGTATCAAGACTGTAAATTGTTATTAAATTATATGACTTCTGTCTAATTTTGTTATTGTTATTTATATAATCTCTTATGTTTTATATTATTTTATATAAAATATAAAATATAAAATAATATAAAACATATGAGGCTATAAAATATTTAATATAAAGAAGACATAATTCTGCGAAT